>NW_026734038.1:15000-30000 GCF_028476545.2 Physella acuta
GCCCGTCATCCGAGAAAATGCGACATTAGATTTTTGAGATGTACAAAAAAATTTTCTGATTTGACCAACGACTCGAAACGTGATTAATTAAAAATAAATTACGTAAACTCGTTAAAATTATGTACATCGTGACTTTCAGTAATAGAAAGTTAATAAGATGATTTATTTAATTAAATTAATGAAATACGCCCAAATAGGAAAACGCAGTTTGGGAGGGGGGGGGTAATAATGTATATAAGACCTTGTGATATTAAAACAATGTTTCAATTTTTAAAATGTAAACGTATTTACATTATCTTAATAACTAATGTTTTTTTAAATATAATTATATTACTTCTGTTGATACTTTTATAAAATAATCCCTTTTTATTAAAATGATTTTTGGTTGTTTTTTTTTCAACTCGCTATTCGTATACCAGACACTCATGATGGACTTGTATCATTAATTAAATTAACGATGGTTTAAAATTATGTCGGTCTAATTAAACCTGAATCATGTCTTCATAATTACACTAGGAGGCTTGTCTTGTAGGATTGGGTGTATGCTGTTTAAAATAGTAACAAAGATAAGAAGCGACTTTTTTTTCTTAAACAAGATGCAATTGGTACACATATTATTAACGTCTTTTCCTGTTCGTGCCAAAAACATAAGGGGCAGATGAAGTCGACGTCATCTGTTTCAGAGACCTCTACCGATGAAGGGATAGTGCGGCCACTATAACGTGAGTCGTTATACATTTTCTCCTACTAATATATATATATATATATATATATATATATATATATATATATATATATATATATATATATATATATATATATATATATACACACATAGATCTGTATGTACGTATATACAGTCGCGAACCCTAATATCTCAAGCGAAAAAGATGTTTTAACACATCAGAGTTGGGTGGACGTTCTACAGACTTTAACTCGGATTCGAACTCGAGATTTTCGGGTTAGCAGTCTAGCGCTCTACCGCTAGGCCGCACCATCCCTTTTGGTAGAAATAAATAAACTTGGAAGCAGCATTAACAAGAGAACAGTCACTATACATACTGTTATCAGTGCCCTGCCCCCCCCCCCCCCCACGAAAATGTTATCCGCCCGTCCGCCCCCTCCCCCAACCCTCGGAGAAAAAAGTCTGGAAGAACCACTGGTAGCCGCTAGAATTCATTCAGTAAAAAAAATATCTACTCACACCCAGTTATAACCTTGAGACCCAACTCCAAATTTCGTTTTTACTTATAAAAAAAAAAAAAATTCCCTTTAACAAAATAATAGGTGTTTTGAAGCACAACTTTTCAGGCTTTGTCTAAAAATAGCATTAAAAGTCCTTAAATAAAATTTTAGAAAACCTAAAATGATTATATAAAAAAAGTAACAAACATCAAAACAACCTGACTAGAGTTCACGTAACTAATGCCACAACAGGGCAATTATCCTTCAAGTTTTCGTAAACAACTTACTGTATACCCGACGCCATGATAAAAATTACTATGAGCTTGTGGGGTTTTAATTAGGTTTTAACTTATTTATGTCTGAGATGCTAATTAAGCGCAACCTTGGCTATTTCATACTCAAAATAAATCTCAACATCGTACATATATTTTAAGCAGCAGTAAAAATAATAATTTCAAATTACGTAAACAATGACATTAAGTACAAATGAAAAGCTATTTACTTGATATCAGGGATTCTCAAGTTTTTGTATATAACTTATATATATATATATATATATATATATATATATATATATATATATATATATATATATATATATATATAAATATATATATAAAATATAAATATGTATATATGTATATATATATATATATACTATATATATATATATATATATATATAAAATATAAATATATATATATATATATATATATATATATATATATATATATATATATATATATATATATATATATACAGTCGCCGAACCCTAATATCTAGCATTGTCTACCTCGTTATGTATTTTATAAAAAGTGCACTATTATTAAATGAATGCGACGATGGCAAGTCAAAGAATCTAGTAATTCAGAAAGTGCATTTAAAAATTGAAATGTTTTGAAGCAGAATTTACTACTCTAATCTTACAACTGAACTAATTTACTGCTAAATATCCCCAGTCATTTATTTTAAATCACTAACTTGAAATCGGAAATTCCCTAAGGTTGTTTGTGACGAAATATGTACACACCATCTAAACATACAGCAAGTCACCCACACAAGTGATCTAAAACACATTAAAAATTAACGCAAGAAGCGCTCATTAGGCGCCAGGCACAAGTGTGCTGATGAAATTTTTAACACTGTCTTTCCCAACAAGGCGGAGTCTAACACTTGAGTTTTATTTAGTGAGTTAACTATTTAAAAAGTTGTAGGTTCGAATACTAGTGACTCATATAATAAAACGGCAGATAGTTCTGAATGGTTGGATGCCGTTTTTTAAAACTACGTTGCTTGCATTTTACTCTTCTTCTTCGTTCTTAATTTTAGTTTTGGAAGGGATCCCCTCCAGCACAATTAAGTATACGTGTCAACTGGCTATGCGCCATTGAGGCCATTGACTCCGATTTCAGCCTGCTTTTCTTTTTGGATTTGCTTCCATAGCCTTTGTCCAACCAAGAACAAAATACAAGAGCAATTGTTTGATTTTGGAGTTGTCTCTCCTAGGAGAGTGGCTGTCCCCAGCTAACCGAGGGTTCGAACTCGAGACTTTTCGGTTTACCGACTCGACCGCGCTGACCCCTATGTATAGAACTGAAAATGGTAGTTATATAATGCAACATCATATCGTGTTTTTTTACTGCCTATATTGCTGTTAGGATTAAGGCTAGTGTGAGAACTGGGATTAGGATTATGGAAATGATCAGGGCTAGTTAGTAGCAGTTTTATGATTAGGGTTAGGAATAGATTAATTAATTTGAGTAGCGATACTGAGAAGAAAATATGGCTTCGATGCACCTATCGGGCTAATATAGAGGTATCGCTAATCTGGTGTTGTAACATATACCAAACAGCAATTGCCATCAAGGAGTATGGGATGGTCTAGTGGTAGAGCTCGCATTCACTCACCGACACAACTCTAGGGCTGAACCTATGACGTAGCAAATGTAAACATAATATGATTACAATGGCGAAGTTAGACATATGTACGTGATAAATTCCCAGCAAAGACAAAGCATTGTGATCATACTCTGTTTACAATTTTTATTTCATTAATAAAGCCTGCTTCCAAATTCCTCTTTCGTAGGACGTGGTTAGACATATCCGCCTTTAATTGGGCTAGTTAGAATTCATTAAATTTAGTTGGCAATGTACACCGCCTGAACAGAATTTCTAATATCTTTTACTCTCTCCTCCTTTTCGTCAGTTCTGTAAGCCTAAATTTTTTTTTTCAAACCCAACTCAACAAAGTGATATATTTTCCAATAAACGAATTTGGGAATACAAAATTAAATACAGTTTTAAATTCACGAACACCACCCCCTCCTCCCGCTTTCTCCAGACTTCCAAGCTTATATACTACCATCAATTCTTTGTCTCCACCCCCACCCCACTACCACTAACTCCCCTTTCTCACACACCCAAAGCCAATAAGGGTGGGGGAAATCTAAAAATTAAAACTGACTATATAATTCAATTGTAGTCTAACCGTGTTTCCATTTCCAAAACCCTTCCACCCCCCTCCCCGCCCACCAGCCCACCACTACCTTATGTTTACAGTCAGTAACTTCAAACTTAGCAGGACTCACATAATTGAATTGTAGCTAAATTGTTAGTTCTGTTTCTGACACATGTAACCAAAAAAAATACGCTACTTGTTCAATTGGTTTCAACGTTTACAGTAAAAGAACAACAAATTGGCGGATTCTCCATGCCCTAATGACCTACTTTAAGCCAGAACGTACTTCGTTAAGAAGATTAGTACCCTACACTCAATGACCACAAGCCATTCCTAAACACACTTTTTTTCCAGAATTGTTTAAAAAAGAAAAAAAAATTCCTTAAAGCCAGTTACACAACTGTATATAACATTTTTTTTTCGAGAATTCTTACCTTCCTTACTCCCCATCCCCCTACACCCTTATTTCTCCCATCCACCACCCTCCCCCCCCCCCCCTTCCCGCCTTAACCGTCTGCTCTAAACTCCAAATTACTGTTGAAGGTTTAATTATGCACACGCTTAAAGCCGCTCTTCAACTTCCCCAGCTGTTTGCGTGCTGTGTTCATTACTGCAGCAAAGGGAAGGCACTCTAAAAGTTTTCTCTAATTATAACAACTCCTTCAAACATTTTTCAATTTCTACTTTTAAAAAAAAAAAAAAAACCCTCCGCAAGATACATACCAAGGTAAATTTTTTTAACAAATGAAAGGAACTCGTTTTAACGTTAATGTAAGCCCGAGAATGCTCAGTTGGAAAATGATGTGCGTTTTTCTTGCCAGATAAATCTGGATTACAAGACTAATCCACGTTGAAAGTTAGACAGGAAGTTGGATATAAACACAATTTTTTTTTAAAAACAGGAAAGAATGAAAGATTGGCTACTCAATGTCTTAGTTCGTTTTAACTCTCGGTTAATATTTTAAGCTTTTGTCTAATCGTATATATATATATATACATACATATATATATATATATATATATATATATATATATATATATATATATATATATATATATATATATATATATATACATACATATATACAAACATACATACATATATACATATATATAGGCCTATGTATACACACACATATATATATATATATATATATATATATATATATATATATATATATATATATATATATATATATATATATACACAGGATATATATATATATATATATATATATATATATATATATATATATATATATATATATATATATATATATATAGGATATATATAGTTTGTGTGCATTTATCTGTGTGTCTCTGTGTGAATGTGTCTGGTGTGTCTGTGCGTGAATATTTCCCTGTGCATGTCTGTGTGTTCGTGTATGAGTGCGTATGTGTGCGTGTGTGTGAGAGAGACGTTCTGTGTGTGTCCCTCAGTGTGTGTATACATCTTATTACACGATGACCTATTGGATTCATATGAAATAGTGTACACATAAGAGAAGTGTTTAAAATTATTTAAATGACTAATTTGATTCACTAACTACAAAGCTGATACAAGAATATGAAAAGTTAGTGTCCATTTTTATCACATTCTGGAATGAAGCTATTAACTTTTAAAATAAAAATATAAAAAAAAGCAATCTTGACACACAAGGATATTTTTGAGTATTTTAAAATCAATATACAATTCCAACAATTTGATTAAAGAAAGATGTATCGGCAACGTTTCTATGCCAGAATAAACTCTTCACCAAACAGATCCGTAAACCTATCTTCGTGACACTAGTTAGTATAATAAAAGAAGTTACGAACACATGTCTTTTCAAGGATGTACAGACTTTAAGAAAAACGTGTGACCAAAACGTGAATCTGATTATTAGTTGTGATAGAGAGTATAGAATCAACTTGATATGTCTTCAATACCACATAGTACATACAATGGGCTCTAATTATTGGTCTTTATTAAGACTTTAGACATAAAACTATAGGCCCACTAATATATTTAAAGCAGTGGTTCTTAACATGGGTTTATTCAAACCCTTAGGGTTCTTTGAGTCAGTCTCAGGGGTTTAGGCGGAGGTCAAGACCATATGATTCATTATTTGATATATTTTTTTTTGCGAACGATTTAACTATTAACAGAGGCGTAGCGAGGCGGGGGGGGGGGGCGGGGGGTGTGGACCGCACCGGGTGACACCATTTAGGGGGGTGACACCAAGGCAAAAAATAGCAAAATATATAGAGAAAAACTTAAGGGGGGGGGGGGGTGCAAATCGAAAGTTTAAGGGGAGGGGGTGCAAATCGAAAATTTGAAATTTTGTCCCCGGGAAGGGTCGCTACGCCTCTGGGGGGGGGGGGGTGACACCACCATTAAGTGCCGCACTGGGTGTCAACCGACCTCGCTACGCCACTGACTATTAATAAGGGTTTGGTGAATGCGCATAAGAAACTGGCGAGGTTCTGTACCTCCAAAAAGGTTTAGAACCACTGGTTTAAAGGATACATAAACGCTAAATGTGGCTATGTAACAAACGTATATAAAATACAGTGAAGTCGTTTTTTTTTCTTAATTGGTGAGAATCAAGTCCTAATCGAAAAGAAGCCTTTAAGTTGACCGGTGGGTAAGGTTGAACGGTTTCTCCTTAATTACTTTCGGAATAATTATTGATGTGGTTGGTGTGTATGGGTTCCATTAATATAAGTAGGTCAGCATATTTTGGTTCTATGAAACTTCATGTTTTTTTTTTTAAATATGGAAAGTTGGAAGTTTTAAGCTAGGGAAAAGTGAAAGTAGCCAGTTATCGATAACTGTTGTTGTAGGCTGTGTTGACGATAAATGGCGACTTATTGTATTCGACTACATCTCTGTAAGTTTAATCCATCCAGGTGTATTTGGAGATTAACAAAAAATATTATTGTAGGCCTGGACAGCACATACACATATACAAGTCGGTGGCCGAGTGATAGAGAACTTGAATGCCGACATCAAAGCTTAGAGACAGGTGCTTTGTGTTTCCTGGTATATTGGGCGCTATAGATACTGTCGTGAATTTAAAACTAAAAAGACTAACTTGTACTCAACTTAAAGTCATAGTTGGGTAATGAAAACCAAAAATAACCAAAATGCTTATTTCTAAACCTAATGTTTTAATACTTAGCATTTATTTATGACTCAATTAATATAGGTATGAGGTCGGCGTGGTGGAGTCGGTAAAGCTTATGGGTGCTAAACCGAAAAGTCTCGAGATCGAACCCTCGGGCAGATGAGGCTCGTTAGCTGGGGACAGCCACTTTTCTAGGAGAGACAACTCCAAAATCAAACAACTGCTTCCTTGTAGTTTGTTCTTGGTTGGTCAAAGGATTTGGAAGCAAATCCAAAAAAAAAAGCAGGCAGAAATTGAGTCAACGACCTGTATGGCTCAAAGCAATCTAAAACGTACTACTTAATTACTATTTCATTTACTACGAGCCGACCCGCGCTGTATCATACGCCGCTATTTAGTTGTTGTTTTTTCTACTTTTCAGTAATTCATAATTTGTGAATTCGACAGTACCAATGCTGCCACTGAAAATATTTGCTTTAAAACACTAACCCCCCCCCCCCCCCCCCCCGTAAAAGCAGCCCTCCTCTTAGTTACCTCCTCTAAGTTTAAAATCGTTTCAAACTAAATTATCTGCCCCTAATAGCCGTCACCAAACCCGGTTCTACGATTGTAAAATGTAAACATTTAGCGTGAACCACAGCTCACCAGACCATGTGAGGGGGTGGGGGTGGTAGCGATAGAGAGGAAGAGAGGGGACTGCAAGGCGCGCTTGCAGTTTGTTTTCTAACGTCTCCCAGAAGAGAATTATATATATAGATTTTATTACTTTATTTACGTATTACTTCCAAATTACCAGAACGAAGACGAAGAAGAGATTAATATGCCCCTTCTTCTTATCCATTCTTTTCCCTTTTTCAAAATATGATTGACATGCTAGTATTCAATGGAAACATTTCTATTTTATTATTATTTTTTTAAAATGGTTCATTTTAATCTTAATTTAAAAAAAAAATATTTTTGACTTCCAAAACTGTTTAACTTGATGTCCATAACGGAGGCCAAAACAAAGAGCGATAATTCACCGTCGTTACATAGGTACCGCCTGAACCGACACACAACACGCTAAAAACCAATCACACAATTTCAGAACAAAGAGTTATCTCCCTGTACGTGATCAGGCTATTAGATGTAGTAATGTAACGGTGACGTCACAAACGTATATCAATGTAATATAACATGAGGGTGTACATACAGGTTCTATGTTTATGTTTATATAACGTATGCTTATTAAAAGGGCTTAAGATGCTCTATAAACGTATGTTTATTATGCGGGCCTTTGATATTTGTAAAAGTATGTTTATTATGCGGGCCTATGAAGATGTGCGGTTAATGCTGCATTTCCCAATATTTTGTCAATGTGCTTCAATTTCTAAATAATTTTAAAATCCTGGCGCTTCCGACTTTTTGTGAGCGATCTGAGTTAAAGTACATAATCAAATTAGACATACGATGACAAAAAAAGCGATACTTGAAAAAAAAAATTAAAAGAGTTAACTTACAATCAACAATATGATAATTATTATGAGACTTTTTAAATTAGGGATTATTATTTAGTTGAAAAAATAAACAGAATAACTAAGTGCTTGTCAGGTTGAATAGCGCATATAAGACCTTTCACAAATTGAATATTTAAGTAACTTATAAAAATTAGGGGTTATGAATTTAAAATAAACTCAAAGATTAAAATATATTGTGAATATCTTAGCAAAATCTGAAAACATTTTTATTAAATATAAAAAAGATATTATTTATAATTATTTTATTTTAACAAACAATGATTTTTTTTTGTTAATTTGAAATTTTTCTTTTTTTTTAAAGACATTCCTTTTTTATTGTGTCCCCTGAAAACTGCATTATTAGAAATAGGAGATAACTAAAACTGAAAAACTTTAAAGTAAAATAATTATATTTTCCGTACAGCCACGTTTCCTGAATGTATTATATAAGCTATTAAATGTTACATCAAATGCAAAAAAATTAGTTTATATATATATATATATATATATATATATATATATATATATATATATATATATATATATATATATAATTTTTTTTTGTTGAGCTTATTGGTTTTGTTAATACTCTCTTCTGTTTATTTATGTGAAACGTTTGTGTTTTAACTTTTGACAACACTCACCGATAAAAAACTGATGCTCAGATCATTTTTATTTCAAACGGCTATGTCTCACAAAAGACAGAAAAAAAATGTAATGCTGACGTATTTTTGCATACAACCTACTTGATTATATGCTACTCAAGTCCATAGATATAAAAGGTCGGCGTGATAGAGTCGGTAAAGCTAATGGTTGCTAAACCGAAAAGTCTCGAGTTCAAACCCTCGGGCAGATGAGGCTCGTTAGCTGGGGACAGCCACTCTTCTAGGAGAGACAACTCCAAAATCAAACAGATGCTGCCTTGTAGTTTGTTCTTGGTTGGACAAAGGCTATGGAAGCAAATCCAAAAAGAAACGCAGGCTGAAATTTGGAGTCAACGGCCTCAATGGCGCAAAACCAGTTGACACGTATACTTAATTGTGTTGGAGGGAATCTCTCCCAACACTAAAATTAAGAACGTAAAGAAAGAATGAAGAAAAAAAAAAGCTTTCATATTTGGATGTATTACTGAACAAAAGGACAGCACGGAAAAATAAATTCACATTCAATATTTAAAATTACCTTTTGAAAAAAAAAATTCAACATCGTTTTTATGTGGTAAGTAGATATGATGTTGGATCACTTGTGCGCATGAGTTCACATTAAAATAATCACCCCCTCAAGCGTACGGAGTTATAACACGTTCGGCTATATATATATATTTTTCATCTTCAAATATTATAGGCATATGCACACACACATAAAAATGTGTATAAAATATATAAACTGCTTTATCGTTTAAAAAGAAATTATAACACAAATTTAAAAAAAACATTGAAAAATTTTCTATTAAATTTTTATTTTTTTTATTTTTGTTTCTGCCGACATTGAGAGAAAAAAAAATTCCGAGGAGAGATTGTTGAAACATAGTGCTGGTTTCCTATTGCTTCACTCCCCCTTGATCTCACAAAATGCTTTATTAATTCCCTTGATGCAAAGTAGGCTTGTCACGTGCCGAGCGGAGCATGATGGGAAATGCTATTGCCAGATTGAGGCAACTTCATCGAATTTGCGCGCCTCCTTGGGCGTCCGCGCTTCCGTCACAGCAGAAATCAAACAGTGGCTAAAGTCGAATAGGAAATCCCCCCTCCTTCCCCACCCTTGACTCCATAACGGAATCATGCCCCCCTCCCTTCCCCCTCCTTACGTTCTCGCAATCCCTCTATTAAAACTCCCTTCTTCTTTTCAAGATTAAAAATCGCCCCCCCCCCCCCACCTCATCCCAGTACTCCCCCCCCCTCCCTCCCACCCACCCCCACCCCCCTCGTCTTTGAAAAGTAATTTCGAAATTTAGTTATCCCCCATAGAGCAACTAACGCACAAAATAGTAGACGATAAAAAAATAAAATATAAATAAAGTAACATTCGGCTGAACGCAAATCGTTCAGTGACTAGATTAACGTTGCAACTATCTGTACAAAGGACGTCATCAGATACAATCGAGTGAAAACCTAAACAAGCTTAAAACTAAAACACAGTGCTGGTTGATCTCCCCTTGTAAATCTATTTTTAGCCGGTTAATCTATTTTTAGCCGGCTGATACGGCGGAGATGGAGACTTTGGATGGGTAGGGAGTTAGGGCGGGGCGATGGTGAGTAGAAGGAGATCGATGTGCAGTCAAGCGTGGTGATGAACTATTGACCAACTGACCGTGTGATGAGGGAATTGTGGGTGGCATCGCTTACATGTAAGTAGAGGGGGTTGGATGGTGATATTGCTTACATGTAAGTAGGGGGTGGGATGGTGATATTGCTTACATGTAAGTAGGGTGGTGAGATTGTGATGTTGCTTACATGTAAGTAGAGGGGGTGGGGTGCTAACATTGCTTACATGTAAGTAGTGGGGTGCTGATATTGCTTACATGTAAGTATAGGGAGGTGTTGGATGGTGATATTGCTTACATGTAAGTAGATAGGGTGGGATGGTGATATTGCTTACATGTAAGTAGAGGGGTGGGATGGTGATATTGCTTACATGTAAGTAGAGGGTTGGGATGGTGGTATTGCTTACATGTAAGTAGAGGGGTGGGATGGTGATATTGCTTACATGTAAGTAGAGAATGTTGGATGGTGATATTGCTTACATATAAGTAGAGGGGTGGGATGGTGGTATTGCTTACATGTAAGTAGAGGGGTGGGATGATGATATTGCTTACATGTAAGTAGGGGGTGTGGGATGGTGATATTTCTTACATGTAAGTATAGAGGGGGTGGTATGGTGATATTGTTTACATGTAAGTAAACTTCTAAACTTTATGTTTATTTCAAATTAAAATATAATGTATCAAAGCACTCTTCGCCGTTCCTAAATTGGACAAAATACTTTGAAAATAAAATATCAAAAAGAAAGTCGAATTTCAAGAACTTTCTTTAACCAAAAAAAAAAAATTAAATTTCTTCTTCAAAATCAAATGTATATTTTTTTTTCAAAAAAAATCCCTAGACTGTTCCAACTATTAAACATCAAAACAGCCCTCTAAGTGCAGGCTCATTATTCAGCCACGGTGTTTTAAAGGTTTCTAACTCAAACACATCACTGGGGGGTCACGGAACCGGCTTCCGGTTACTAAGGGACGCCACTCCGCTGATAAAACCTCAGGAAACTTATGGAGACGAGAGTAGGGACCCTTGATGGGATGCAGCATGAAGGATATCAATCCCACTCTCACGCTCCTACACCGCCCCTGGGCAACTAATTTGGGATTAGGGGTGTGACTTTTTAATCCCTGAGAAATGGGATTAAGGTTGTGACATTCTAATTCCCTGAAATTGGGATCAAGTTTGTGACTTTTAAAGTCAATTAAGTCTAGTACGTGTTGTGGAATTATAAACACTGTGTATTTTGATTACACGGGTTGGAGATATATCTATTTTTCTTTTAAAATTTTAAAATGAAAATAGAACCATGCTGAGCAGTACCGTACACGTAATGATACAAAACACACCAAGTAAACATAGATAGCGTAGTGAATCATAAACATAACCGTATAACCCTTTATTTACGGAATTAAGTTCTGAATGAAATTTTGTCTCAAACAATATGTTACTATATTGCTTTTGGCATACTTAAAGCATAAGTTTAAGGAAATTTAGTTTCGTTAATTTTTAATGGCCCAAATATATATTGGTACTTATAAGTACCGTCAGGAATGTAGGACATCACCCTTTTAAACAGAGGTTAACCTAAGCCTAATCTGAAGCTTATTCCTAACTTATCCAAATTTTTTTTTTTAAATTAATACACTGAAACGGATATTGCTTGGCCTAGGTTTTCAATTTTTACATTTAATTCTAACCTAGTCTAAATATAGAAGCGATAAATACAAATGTTGGCTGCAAATAAATCTTGTGAGGTAACTAACACCATCTGTTTAATTACTAATATAGAAGTGCCCCTAAGCTGAAATCTAAACGTATTTCGATCGCGTTCATTTGTTTTGCACAATCTCTAGGTATATAGTAGTAAAATTTTAACCGTACTTTAAAGAAGTTAACCATAAACATAACCCTAACCCTAATCATAAGATTAGGCATGCTGTTCATCCAAGTTAACGTATTCTATCCTTATTTAAAACTAAGTTGCAAATATGCAACACAAACTCTCTGTAATGTGTTAAACAGTAGCACCAACCCAATCAATAAATCTTGGTAATACAACCTCACAAATACCCCAGACATTTTCTAAAGCGCTAATTAAATTGTAAAAAATAAATCAAATTTCTTTGATATAAATCAACTAATTGGATACTTTAAAGGTCTTCAGAAATCTTTCAAAATTCTCCTGATTTAGTTCAAACACTAGCGTTAAACCCAAACAACCTACATTCCATTTTTTCCACTTCGCCAATTTTCTTTTTTTGTGGTCACTATAACTCTAATTCCTTCTTTCCTTCTTTATATTTTTTCTCCATTGTTTTACAGTAGTGAAAATAATCCCGCATTAACCAGAGGTTTGAATTACAATACTGTTAGTTTCTACTTTATATATGATCAGCATCGTTCAACTAATACAAAATAGAAGTTTCACTTTAAGATACTTCATAGTATTCAATGTCTTTCTGCATGGAAATAAGGAAACGCTTATTTAATATAGTCTATGCGAGGAAATAAGCAGTGTTAGTTCTTCGACAGCCCATTAGAAGAAATAAGTGCGTTTTTTTTTCCTTTTATAAAATGAAATAAACACTATCCAAAATACGTAATTAGTGCAGTACGTTTTAAAATAACTAATCGATAATGCAATATCCAAATTTACAGAAGTATTTTTCATCGTATCAAACAGAAAAAAACACAACCATCACGTGGGCCAATGAATTACAATTAAAACAGCTAATCAATAAACGAATAAAAGGTATTATTTTTTACTGTCATTAATTAAACGAAGATTAAATGGAGATCAGCCTGATTTGTTTCGTAAATTTCTTTAAGAGGTTTATTTAAATAGTTCTTTTGTTCCGCTATTTCGTTTGTGATTTTGTTTAAAAATAGGTGTGTTCTTGGTCGTTCGCTTATGTTTTCTGCGGGTGTTGTTGTTACCCCTTTCACTCGATGGTCAAAACACATTTCAATAGTGTTTCTAAATGTCTAGTAGTAAATCGGAGGACCTACGTATGAATACGTGGTAATGTGCGTATGTGTTTGTATGTCTTAATTTTATTTGTATACTAGCCGTCCCGGCCAGGCCCTGCACTGGCATCTCTGAAAAACTATCTGCAAAGGACCATGACTTGTGTGTTTAGTTATCATATTATCAGGCATTGTCCACTCTAACCACAACCAACCAAAAAAAAAAAAACCGCAAACAATTATATGTGTATGATGTGAGTATGTGTGCTTTTAAATGTGTTCGTATTGGGGTGCAGATATTTGAGTCAGTGTTCGCTAATTTCACTGCAATATAAAGTTTATATTCTTTAAACGTTTTTTTCTTATTCAACTGGTTTATATGTAACAGGCGTCTTTGTTTTCGTGTGTATTAGCGTGTGTGTATATAAGTAAGCTTGACTGTGTGTTTGTGTCTAACAGCGGATGTATACATTGTCTTATGTTTACAGTAAAATCCGAACTCTAATATTTCTTATTGAATCCAAAGTGCAAAAAAATAAAAAAATAAAAATTTCAGAAAACAGAAACCCATTTGAGAAATGGGAAGCAATTGAAGATTATTATTTTTTAAAAAAACCTAAGCTATATATCATTGTGTTTATCTCCTCTTTAAATTAATTTTTTATTGTGTTTTAGAATTGAAATGCGAATAAAAGAAATCAATAGAAGCGTAAAATCCAGTATGGCTTATCTCAGGGGCGTAGCGAGGGGGGGGGGCGGGGGGTGCGGACCGCACCGGGTGACACCATTTAGGGGGGTGACACCAAGGCAAAAAATAGCAAAATTTATAGAGAAAAACTTGAGGGTGGGGTGCAAATCGAAAACTTGAGGGGAGGGGTGCAAATCGAAAATTTGAAAGTTTGTCCCCGGGAAGGGTCGCTACGCCTCTGTGGGGTGACACCATTAAGTGCCGCACCGGGTGACACCCGACCTCGCTACGCCACTGGCTTATCTCTCTCTTTGTTTTTCAGTTTAGTGTAAGCCCACAATAGATGTTTTGTTAGTTAGTTTTAGTACTATAGTTAGTTAAGGAATAGCATTCAAGCTATATTCAACTATATGTTCATTTAAACAACGATATATACATATATATATATATATATATATATATATATATATATATATATATATATATATATATATATATATATATATATATATATATATATATATATATATATATATATAATATTGTATATATTATTATATACATATCTATATTTAATATAATATTTATAATTTAAAGACGGCAGGGCATAGCGCTCACCACATTATCCCCCTGTATGCCGAGGTCATTGACATATATATATATATATATATACATCATAATATGGTCTATAAATTGTGAATTGCGTTGTTAGCGCTACCTCGATCCACTTAAATCTTGGTTTTGGTCTTTAAAGTATGATTACAGAAAATACTTTCCGTATTCAGATGTGGGAATCGCTAATAAAATACACACGTTTTATCTCGCTTGAATTATTATT
>NW_026734038.1:32500-39387 GCF_028476545.2 Physella acuta
GAGTGGGGTGTGGGATGGAGAGGAGGGAAATGGGTACTTGAAAATTCCTGGGTGGGGTTAGCAAATTCAAGGGGCCGGACAATGATAAAGATATTGATTTTACGTCTAATTGTGGGGTTTTACGGTAATGTTTAAATTCAATGATTTAGTATCGATATATCGAATATTGTATGTATATCCTGTCGTCATTTTGTACGTATTTGTACAGATATATATAAGGAAATAGTTTGGCAAAATGATTACCATGGTGTACCTGTCGATTTCAAGGGTCGTCTATTTATTTTGGCGATATTAAGAACTAGATATATAATACACCAAAAAAATAATTCTCTTTTTAAACTGTTTCATATTTATTTATTTATTTTTTTAAATGTAGAAATCACAAATAATGTGAAAACACTTTTTTTTTAAAAATTTTTTCTTTGATTTTACAACAAAATGTCTAATTAAAATTTTAAATAAAAAAAAACTGTTCTCTCTATAAGATTGAAATGAGTAGTTTATGTATATCAATACATTCAACTTTGACTGTTATCGGATATTTTTATTTTTACAAGCTTTTATTTAACTCACTTCCTCTGTCGTAAGTCGTCAGTCGACAGTCTGTCGTCAGTCTAGATAGAAACGTAGGAGTGAAAATTCGGACAGTTCTACCTGACCGATACGATTCACAGTTGGCACATGGGTCAAGACATGAAGACAATGCAAACTGAAACTAAATTTGACTTAATTGGATGCCTAATTAATTTTTTATGAATTAATTAAAATTTGGACCGAATTAGTAGGCATGTCAATTCAACCACACCACACGCGTCATCATTTTCAATAGCTGCGCCATCAGGTTTAATAGCTGCGCCATCACGTTCAATAGACGCGCAATGGTTTTTAGTCATGTAACACTATTGTAAATAAAACATGTAAAGTACTGAAATTTTTTTTCATAAAAAACGTTTTAATAACAAGCTTTTATGTAATGATGCACTAAAAAGTAGAAAATAAATTATACACTACTATTTAAATTACTATAAAGAAAAGCGTGGGTCTCTTCTCAAATATTAGTACAGGTATCCAATAGGTACTAAAGTACTAAAGTGACCCACGCTTTTCTTTATAGTAATTTAAATAGTAGTGTATAATGTATTTTCTACTTTTTAGTGCATCATTACATAAAAGCTTGTTATTAAAACGTTTTTTATGATTTTTTTTAAATACTAACTAGAAAGAATAACAATAATATGCTATAAAATAATTTAATTCTATCATTAATTTTTCATTTGTCCAATCGGAAACAGATTACAACATCAACTTTAATGATAAGCGTTAATCAGTCAAGATACTAACCTTAACTATATGGAGATAGTAGATTTACTCGCACAAGGGTACTAACGTAACAACAGCGAAAAAAGAAACTAAAACTAAACATTTCGTTGTAAAAAAATCAGGCAATTTTAGGTATCAACATTAGAAATTACACTAAAATACACTTCCATCCCCCCCCCCACCCTCCCGTATCCATCCCACGCATTCCAACCACTTCCGGTTTTAGGCGAGTAAACAGAGACGCATAGAAAAATGAGGCAGGGGTGAGGTGAGGGGGTGGGGGTGGGGGTGGGAGCACATCTGTTGACATCCAATAATCTCGGTTCCGTAGAGTCCATGGTACCATATCCGTCGACAGGGACTAAGGTACACGAAGATTTGATCTCTCAACCGCATACGTGATGTGTCGGTCTTCGCTTTTCTTTGGTCGTGTTTGACTCTAGGCTCATCAGCGGAGGAGAACGGAGAACAAGATGGGTTTTAATAAAGTGACAGAATAATATAGTATCGTATATATAATTATATATATATATATATATATATATATATATATATATATATATGTATATATATATATATATATATATATATATATATATTGGCGGTTTGAACCTGGATTACGGACGGTTAACGGTCAAGTTTGGGAAAAGGAGGTCAGGATAGGGTTTAAGGATAGGGTTAGGGTTAGGTTGCGCACAGACATGGAGGAAGAAGACAGAAGACATGACTGGGTGGAAGATAATTATTGGTTCGGGGCAGAGAGACAAACTGGGTTTTAGAGCAGTGGCTGGGAGATAGGGTATCGTGATTCTTTTTTTTTTCATTTTACATTTTGACATTTAGATCTAGGATTAAGTAGGGTCAACTATAAAAGGCTAAAGTTGGGGATAAGGTTAGGATAAGGATTTGGAATAAAGTTATGATTAAGTTGGCTTTAATGCTTGTAGTCCAGCTTGGAAGAATACGATGAAGATGACCAAAGACATTCAATGGCGGTAGAACAACATAGATGATAGATTGATGTTGATGTTTTATTTTTTGGAATATACATTCAAAGATTATAGTTAAGACTAGTGTAACTATGCCTGTTTAATCAACACGCATGTCCACATAGGCGGCTGTAAAAACAACGGAATGGTACGGCGTGGCCTAGCGATAGAGAGCTAGACTACTAACCCGAAATTCTAGATATTGAATCCTGGTTCAAGTCAGTAGAATATACCTGAATCCACCCAGCTCTGATAGGTACCTGACTTACGTTAGGGAAACAAAGGTGGCTGTGCATAGTGCTGACCACACTATCCCTTTATATACCGAGGTCACTGAAACATGAACTGTACTATATGTCCATGTGTCTTAGTACCAACTGAAGACGATGATGATTCAGAGAAAATAGTTAAGACAATAGTAACCTCCCCTCTGTGACCAATATTTTTGTCTTCATCCGACGCTATAAAGCAACTTATTCCTGAAACCAGATGTAGCGATTCACGTCACGCGTTCCTTAATTAAAATTAATCACTAAATCCTCTCTTTGTTTACAACTTTCACACCCCGCCGCGAACCAACAAAACTCGCTTCCGCCGTCCCCAACCACCAACCGCTTAACCAAACCCTTTTAACGGGGGCCCTCGCGTCGGCGGCCCTACATGACAACTTCCCGCTATATCCAGCCAGCATCTTGGTGTCGCACCGGGTTTTTTGTGTGCACGTACATAACACACCCGCGGCGCGCAAACACTGAGTCGTAATTCCCAGTTGCGTCAAATATCGATTGCTTTAAAGAAAACACTATGTACAAGAAAAATTTAAAAATAACGCACGATTTTGAATTTTAAGTAGTTGAACTCGTTAAAGAGGTAATTTCAAATTGATTTTTATAAAATACAAAGTGTATTCTTAAAAATTCAATATTCAGCTATTTTTAATATTAAACACTTAATTTGATAACATTACCTTTATATTAACGTGTAAGTGTTGTTGTGTATACTATATATGCAAGCCAGAATAAATATTTTATTCTTTTATAGGGCTGCTAAGTAGGTCACCAACCTGTTCTACATCTCAATACAAAATGCATGAGCCATAGAACTGATTGGTGACCTACTTACAAGCCCTATTGCCAACTTTAACCCTACTCACATTTCTAGTGCCCACGCTAACCCTAACCGCTATAGCGTTATATTAACTTAATTATTTCATACCGTTGTCCAGCCGTCTATTATATAATCATCATCTTTCACTGTTCGTGGCCAAGACACATGGGGCAGATGTAGAGTTCATCTGTTTCAAAGACAGCATTATGTGGTCAGCATTATGTGGTCAGCATTATGTGGTCAGTATTATGTGGTCAGCATTATGCTCAGCCGCACATAGATGCACTCAGGTACGTTTAAATGACTCAAACCCGGATTCGAACTTGAGACTTTCGGTTTAACAGTCTAGCTCTCTACCTCTTGGCCACGCCGTCCTATATTTCATATAATGCAGTAACTAAATAAATTCAATATATGCATAGTATAATGCGGATAGGGAGGGCCCTCTTTAAGGATAAGTTTAAGGATAAGAAAGACGATATTATGGGTGATACTGTGAAAAATATTAAAATGACAACTAATGACAGCAGTAAAATAGGATGAAATGACAGCTAATGACAGTTAAAATCGGATGAAATGACAGCTAATGACAGCAGTAAAATAGGATGAAATGACAGCTAATGACAGCAGTAAAATCGGATGAAATGAGAGCAGTAAAATGTATTAAATGACAGCTAATAACCTAAGTTAAAGCAGTAAAAATAAATAATATATTGAATAAAAAAAAACAACTAACGATGAACTAGACAGTGTGGAATAAATTATGGGGGTGTGGGGGGTGGGGGTTGACGAGGACAGCCGTCTTAAACCACCCGTCGACGGGACGACGTATTATCTGAAAACCGGCTCTCCCGGATGGATAGCCGGCTCAGACCGGCAGTGGCCGGAAGCTATAGGCGGCAGCCGGCTGCTGACACGCCCGGCCATGGGATGACCCGGTGTGTCACTGAAGACCCTTAATAGCCCGTCCGTGGTCTCCGGCGGTGGGTAATGAGCTGTGGGGGGTCGGGGAGTGGGGGTGGGGGTTGTTATAGGGTGGGGTGTATTTTTTTGTTGTATTCTTTGAGATACGGAGTCTGGATATGGATATGTAGACTATGATAGTTAAAGATATAGCGTCTATGTTGTGTATGTTTTATTTTTTAGGGTTTATTAAGTTGATTAGCATCAGATTCCGTAAAGGGTTAAAACAGAGTAATTCTTATTCTAGCAATGCGTAATTGGAGTCTATAGGGTTAAGGTAGATTTTCGTTTTTCCTGTTCTCTAACATTTTCCCCCTGAATGTGCCTGTTAAATATGGTTATATAGAGTTACATATTACCTTCTTCGGATATAGGGGTATTTTAGTTGATTTTAGCGTCGAGGCTAGCTTTCATAAAATGTCACCTAAAGAAGTACATATGTCATAAAAAACATAAAGACAGACATAAGACAGCAGCTGTCATTTATTGTCACATAAAGACAGCCAGATGTCAGTACAGCTGTCATAGCATGTCAGCTAAAGACAGACATAAGACAGTACAGCTGTCATCGAATGTCACCTACAGACAGCCAGAAGACAGTCACAAACCCCCCCCCCCCCCTCCACCCCACAATACCGTTCAAAATAATCCGATAAAATAGCATTTCTTCAGCAGTCACTCATACCCTCACCGTTCTGCCCTTAGCCTATTCTGCTGCTCGGAGATTACTCATTTTCTCCCCAGCCGTTTCTGCTAATGCGAGGCTGGGATTGCTGTGCGAGTAATGCCCTGTCATCTCATCTCCTCCCCCCCATGTCAGTACCCAGGTCTCGTCTGATGATGACGACAAATATACAAGATGATGACTGACAAGGGGATGATGATTGAAACGGGAATACGGGTTTTATGATTGAATTATTTTTTTTTAATATAAAAATTTGAATTTAAAACAAAAGAGGGAATAATAATAAAAATCTGAAAAAGAAAAATTTTGTTTTAGTAGTGTTGTATTAAAACGCAAATAGTATCATTTTATTGTTGTGGTTGTATATGTTTGTGTGTGTGGGTGGGGGGGGGGGGTCGAATTATATTTGATATATGTATTTGGGCACGTATTGTACAAGCATATAGGGTCTTGCTAAAACACATTTTTTTATGTTGAATATAATATTGAGTGTGAGATGACATATAATTCATTGCCTAGTCATTCAGAGCTAAAAATAAGTATTAAAATGTAACTTTAATTAGTCAGTTTGACGTGTGAATGGTGAGGTCCCAGGTGCGAAGAACTAAATGTGACGCACACTAATTGAAGTACTGAGAATGACGTATCATTTTTGACGTCCTGAATGAAACAAACTGATAGAAATTTACGAACGTGCAAAATGTGACAGACTATAGGTGACCTTTTGTATGTGACGTTTTGTATGTGACTTACTGAACGACATATTGAGTGTAAAGTACTGGGTTTGATGTACGGAGCGTGACGTTCTATATGTGACGTATTGTATGTGACGTTTTGTATGTGACTTACTGAACGACATATTGAGTGTAAAGTACTGGGTTTGATGTACAGAGCGTGACGTTCTATATGTGACGTATTGTATGTGACGTACTGAGTATGACGGACGTACTGTCACGAGCTTAGTGACGTACTGTCACGTACTGAGAGTGACGCAATAACCGCGACTTTCTTACATCTTTATACCAAACATTGTACTAATATCGTTACCCCGTAACACTACCACCCTATGCAACAAATACATATAATAGATATCATTACTTAAACTGCCCATTCATACCACTCTAAGTGCTTCAAGAGTGTGTAAGTTAATTCCTTGGAGTGTGTAAGCGAAGATCTACAAATATATAAGTGAAGACATTGGAGTGTGTAAGTGAAGTCCTACAAAATGTGTAAACGATAACATTGGAGTGTGTAAGCTAAGATATTAGAGTGTGTAAGCGAATACTTCATAGTATGTAATCGAAGACCTTGAAGTGTGTAAGCGAAGTCCTTGGAGTATTTAAGCAAAGACATTGGATTATGTAAGCAAAGACATTGGGGTGTGTAAGCGAAGACCTTGGAGTGTGTAAGCGAAGACCTACAAGTGTGCAAGTGAAGACCTACAAGTGTGTAATCGAAGACCTTGGAGTGTGTAAGCGAAGACCTCAGAAGTGAGTAATCGAAGACCTTGGAGTGTGTAAGCGAGTGTCTGTGCCACCACAAGTGACGACTCAGTGACGACTCAGTGACGACGTAATGAAAAACGTGTGTCGACAACGTCATCAAATATTTAACCAGCCGGCACCCATGGTCGCGAAGGGGAGGAAATAACAAACCATTTCCTGTACCGGGGACGGGGAATGAGACAGGTGGTGTGTGGAATCAGGGGAGGGGGGGGGTGCAAGATGGGTACAAGATTTCTGGTGGAAATGGGAATTTTTTGGTAGCAAACAGTGACAGGGGCTTTACTACGTGGGTGAGTGTCCCACTCACCTAGGCAAGAA
>NW_026734039.1:0-32771 GCF_028476545.2 Physella acuta
TCAGTGAGGTGTAAAACGTCGATATTTGTAAAAATCTCGATTTTTTTTTTGTTTGCACGATTACAAGACTGTCTCTATACTTCGTAAAAAAAGGGAACGTTTGTAAATTGTAACAAAATGTTGCCGACCCCTGTGCTAACCACTAAACTCTGAGAGAAGAGAAATAAATTATTTAATTGGTTACGACCATATGTAAATTATAATTCTAAAAATAAGAAATAGCACAAAACAACGTAATACATCCATAGCGATAACGAGTTTAATTTTAAATTCATATTGTAGTCCTATTTCAATTCTTCAGATATTGTTTTCAAGAAAATTGTGGCATACACTTGTTCAAACATTGTTAGATTATATACTTATGGCTCAATTTTTTTTCAAAAATATAGATATAAAACCGGAATATATCACAAACGCTGTTCTGTCACTGTCAAATGTGTTGTCTCGGACAACACGTTGCCATTATGGGGTTTATGTTACACTATCGCTGTCTTGTGAAACACTTGTTTAATTCATTTTTACCCTCCAGCCCCCACCCCCCCACCCCACACCTTAACCCCACCCCTATCTAAAAGACGCCATGCCTCATTTACTATTGCAGGCATGTGAGGTTTGGACCCCTAATTTCTTAAAGCCATTTAAGCAGTGGGTCAAGTGGCTCAACTAACTTGCTCTGACCGTAAAGTTAACATGAGAGGAGCAACTCCACTGTTGATGTTATAAGGCGGTGTCAATAAATGATGTTATGTTTGTAAACATTCTGAACAGTTTAAACTGTTGTTTTAAACGAACATTCAATTGATCAGCCTTCTTCCTGTATCTTAGTTGTGTGCTATCAGTGCTTTAATAAGCACACTCATAATACAAAAACATTTTAAATATTCATATACAAATACAGTGATATTTTGACATACGAGTACACCGACATACGAGATCTTTCATATACAGGCTATCGATTGAGCAACGTTTGAGATACATGCAACCGGAGTAGCGGTTTTAACGGTGCGTAAATAAAACATCTCTAAAAAACTTTGTAAATGATTGTGTATCAGAACGATTTAATGAAACTTGCCTAACTCAATTATATATATAGTATATTTTGACTTAGGTATATACTAGCCGCCCCGGCCAGGCCCTGCTCTGGCTTCTGTGAAAAACCTTTCTGATAAAGACCATTACCTGTGTGTTTAGTAATCATCATAAACCCGGCATTGCCCACCCAAACCACAACCAACCAAAACAACAAAACGCAAACATAACGCTAACACAATTACAAATACAAACGAAAACAAAAACCTAACAACAAACCCAACCACAACCACAAACACCAATACAAACACAAAGAAAAAACAAACAAAAAAGCAAACGAAAACAAAAACCTAACAACAAACCCAACCACAAACACCAATACCAACCAAAAAAAAAAAAAACAACGGAAAAGCAAACGAAAACAAACCGAATCCAAACGCAAAACCAACCAAAAACACAAATACAAACCCAAACAAAAAAAACACAAACAAAAACGAAAAAAGAAAGAACAAAAACGAACCAAATCAAAACGCAACCACTAACGCAAACCCACCTAAACACAAAGAAAACACTAACGCGAACATAAACGCCCGGGGCGGAATCACCTGTTTTAGCTTAATGAACGACTATAGTACCCCAACTTATTCATAGTCTTTTGCACTCACTTAAACGAACGCGCCTGTTTCAATTTAATGAACAATTTTAATACTCCAAGCTTATCCGTAAAATACCTACAACATTTGCACTTGATCAATCCCCGCTAATTATGTAATTATTTTTTTTCCCAACACCAAAACAAAGTAATAAAAAGTAAATTATTTTCCACTAATGCAATGGTTTTATGAAGGGAAGTAATTGTGTTTTCCTAATTTATCAAAGGGAAGTAAGTGCTATAGGACTAAATAAAGACATAATTAGAATTTTTGTAAAAGATGATATTTTTTTAAAACTTGTGTTTAATGAACATGCCGACAATTATTACTATAATTTGAAAAATGAAAATGATTTCCCAACACTTTCAATAGTAATTTTTTAACTCATAAATTTAGACAAATGCGCACGATAATTGTCTAACACTTAAATCCATCCAAGACCAACGACAAACATATGCGTTACATACAGAACTGAGCTTTATATATTAGATATATATATATATATATATATATATATATATATATATATATATATAATATATATATATATATATATATATATATATATATATATATATATATATATATATATATATATATATATATATAACTTTTATAACCCCTTTAAACTCTGGTATTAACATGCAATGTCTACACTCAACACATCGATACAAGTTTGGAGGAATAAACTAAAAAAACTAAATTAATCGTTTGTCTCCCCCCTCCCCCTTTTCAAATCACACCCAACAAAAGTAACACGTATCTGACAAAGTTTACCACCGAACCACTCAGGACACCCATCACTGCCCCTATAATCTTATCTTAACCCTCTCCTATCCTTTAATCGCCCAGTCCCCATGACCCCCACCCCGCACATCGCACAGTGCCCTTACATTTCTTTACTTCCTTATTTATTTTTTCTTAATATATTACATTCCATTATTATTATTCACTCCCACTGATTGTCTCTCTGTTCATGATGTAATATAACTCTTTTGACTTTGAGTGCATCAATATTTTAAATTTTATGTTAATTTTGCAACGCCTTTTATTTTACTAACAGGTTAGATTACACATACACTTGTTTATGGCTTGTGTTTTATTTTTTTTAAAATTGAACAAACATTATTTGAATGTTTTCTTTTAAGAAAATAATCAATGCAATCCATCTGCTTTAAGAAAATGCTATCACCGAGGGTACGGCATGCGGTAAATTCAAAATAAATGTTCCAGGTCTTATATTTTCGGATGGTGTTTCTTAGGCTATATGTGACGTGAGCATAAACAATATCAGAACCAGTCATCTGCTAACTTCATCTACTTAAATAAATTGAATGATCAAGCCGTTGTTTTTTGGTTTTTTTTATGTAACAAAGTGGGTTATATTGTATGTGCTGAGCTGAGCTGAACTAAAGTATATTGTTAAAAAATACATGTATCCAACTTCTTTTTAGCTTTAGTTACTTCCCATGTAAACTTATATTATGCATAAGGGAAAAAATAATGTAAATTCAATTATTAATTGTGTGGAAATAATTTGTCACATAACAGTATAAGACATTCAATGCGAATTGTGAAATTACAAATGAAATTTAATTAATATATAGGAAAATATATGAACACTATGTTTCTTGGAGATGAGATTTATCAACTGACACACATTGAATAATGAAACTGATAGTAAAATTAAAAAAAAAGATTACGAGACATACGAATACTTCTGATTAATTGTGATCTGATGTTGTGGTATTCGGTTACCTAAATATATTTACTTTTGTATTCACTAAAAAAAAACAATCTAAATTCTGAACTATTGAAAAACATCAATTATTATTTGGTAACTACAATATCTAATGCATTGTTCTAAAACAACGACATTATGTCACCAATTAAACATTCAACCATCACCTATTACACAATAGCTTATAATGCAGCAATAAAATAAAAAAAAATAACACAACAACGGCATAATTAAAATAATAAATGTGAGATATGATAGAAACAAAATTGTTGTTATTCTTGTATTATACCAAACAATCAAGGGTTTCAATTTGTAATACAAAATATAAAACAAAAACCAAAAACAGAGTAATTAAAAAAAAAGAAAATAATTCGAAACGATGCTAATTACAATAATCATTTTAATTATTCAGATACAGCAGTCGATATAAATTTGACATTCACACTTTCAAACTCTTTTACACTATACACTCTTGGCACACGTTTATATTTTTTTTTAATGATAGACAGAAAACCATGATATATCACAAACATTATTGTCTGTTAACTGTGTTTCCTTTATCAAAGTGCTACCAAAAACTTCAACATAGTTTTGTTTGTTTCGTTATTTTTGTAAGACAATTTTTTTTTATTTATCACAATATGTAACCACTGTTCTATACACGAAAACACCCAGTTGGTCTAAAAATATACATATCAAGATTTTAAACATTAAAAATAAACTGCGAGATTATTTTAACACCTACTCCTCCACAGGTGGTTTGTTATACAACTCTAGTTTTTAATATTACGGGCATCTTTTATTTGTTGTTTATTATATCACTTGTCATGTGTGTTTTGTTCTTTACATAAACAATTAGCGTGCTTTATCTTTTTTTAATAACGTAGATTGTTGTAAATTCATTTTTTTTTCTTCTTCTAACTAGTTTTAGTTAACTCCCACTTATACCTTTAGAAATGTCTAAGGGAGATAATATTATCATTTGATTTTAAATTTGAGAAGAATTATTTGTGTCGAAACGTTATGTGACATTTAAGGTTTGATATAGAATTACTTGTCAATTGTAAATTGCATATATGAATGTGAGTCCAAAGTATAAGTTTCTTGGAGATTAGATATATAAAGTGACAAAGTTTGAATGAGGAAACTGATAGCGTAATTAAAACATGTATTTCAAGGCACACGCATACCTCACTTTCAACCATGTTTCTACGAATTTGGCTGTATGCATGACTATTATATGTAATTTATTATTTAACAAAAAAATATAAATTTTGTTAATGCAAGAAATAAGAAACACTATTGTAAAACAGTTTCAGTCCTAAAAAAAGATAATGGAAATTGTAAAACAAAAGTGAAAATGCAAGGCAAAAGGTCGCTGTAAAAACGTGTATTAATCGGGAAAATTAAAAAAAAATACATTTAAAAACATTTAAATATGCCTACTGAACTGTGACAACAACAATCATTAACTGGTTACGACGAATTGTAATGTATAATTCTAAAAACAATCATGTATCATTTAATAAACGTATCGCACACATAATTATGATGTTAACAAAAATGAAATAACATATTGATAGCTAAGCTTAGTTAAACAATCATATAATGATATCAATTAAACAGTCCTTATGGCATGATTTAATTAATACATTAAAACAGTAAATCATCTGTCACCACGCATTAAAATAATAAATGTGATACCGGAATTAGACTTTAATGTGTAATAAAAAAAATTACTGAAACATTTAACATACACAATCCAGGATTCAATTTAAACTTCACGACCTAAAAATCAGAAGGATAAATTATGTGTTTTTTTTTTTTGGTTTTACTTTTATGTATTGCCGAGTCTGGAAACTTTCATCTGAACTGTAGCTACCAGTGTTTCTTCCAGACTTTTTTCTCGGGGGGGGGGGGGGGGGCACTTGAAATTTTCGGAGGGTGGGGCGATAAACTTTCTTCGGGGGGGGGGGGGCGGACACTGTTAAAGTATATATTTTCTATATAAATTATATCAATTTCATTCCGTTCGGGGGGGGGGGGGGGGGCGGTAAAAGAATTTCGGGGGGGGGGGGGGGGGGCGAATGAAAATAACATTGAAGTACATATAATGTCAAATGAAAATAGGATAATTTTAATTTTTATCGTATGAAAGGTTGTAGGGTCCAATAATAATTCCTCTTGCTAATTATCCACATTAGCTTCAGTACACAGATCACAAACTTATTTAATTCCCCCTTAAGGTTAAATTATAACCCTGCTTAGTCTTAAATGGCGTAGCTTTTAGAGGTTCTTTAATTAATATTCAAATATTTAATTAGCTTGAAAATTTGGATATAATGTATTTTTATCTGAGGTGCAAATGTGTGGTAAAAACGTTAACAATGCTTCAAATGATTTGCACCAATTATTTTTTAATAAGGCTAACTAACCACGTGTCAACAATAGGTGGAAAAGGTGAGAAATGTGTATTCAATGACGTCACGCTACACATGTTACCATCAGCGGACGACTGACGTCAATACGGTAAAGAAAATAACGTCACGGAGCATGCGTCCACCCGATCGGATGACGTCATTTGTTGAGACTACCCAATTGGGTCACTTGTTGGTCAGCCACTTTTGTTTTTCTTTCCTCGCCGCCAGTGTAAACAAACACAACAAACACAACTACAAACAAACAAAACCTGGACGATCAATCAGAATGAAGCGTGCTAACAATAAAAGCAGAAGGTACATGTCTTATAAAAGTCCAAGCAACAGGGAACTCATCATACGAACTCTCTGAGTACTAGCAGAAGTTTGGAAAACTTTTATCCCAGCAGTCTCCTCGATTTACCAGCTTTGATTACTGAGTTACTTGACTTCAGGTATATAAATATAGAATCAACTTTGACTTTTTCTTTGATTATTTAACTTCGGATAGTTTTGTCGTTTAGGCACAGTTCGTCAAGTGTTGCAATTATTAATACAAACTAATTTATTTAATTACAACTAATACAACTATAATAAAGCATTTTGGTTCTGTTTAGATTAATTTTAGCCTTTGATCTGCAGTCCCCAAAAATGAACAGCAACTTCGCCCATCACCTTCTGGTAACTTACGAAAATGTCGAGAGGTTCTCTAGTTACTTAATCGCCATGCTACTACCTGACTCTAAGAAAAGTCATAGTGAGATCAATGAAGAACGGTAAATGAAATTTTTTTTATAGATAGGTCATTAACTATCTATTATTTTGTGTATTAATTGTTTAACAATTATACAAATATTTTGAATAATACATGTTATCATGCATATACATTTTAATAAATAGTTTAATGCACTAAATAATATATATTGACTATTGAGTATTCGTTACTTGAATGTATAGTTTAAAATGTATTTTACGCTTCGAAAAGATAACTAAATTTAGGCTTACCAGCACTATTTTTTTACTATAACGGTTTAGGTATACGTCTACTATTCACATATTATGTAAAGTAGACACCAAATGTATCTAAGTAATACTAACATACTCTACGAAAAAACCCTTTATTTAAACAATGTGTGCAAAAAAAAAAACTTATCTAATGCTAAATTTGCTCATAGAAATGACCACTTTTTTCTTTAATTCATTTATAAAGCTAATATGTATTAAGCAAGATTTAAACGTTGGCATATTTCTTTCACAGCGAAATTCTTCAGGGCCAAGCCCAGAGTGGAAAAAGACGAAAATTATCCCCGTGTAACGATTACATGGTGAACATTCGAGAAGAAAACATGTACTACACTCTGGTCATGGCTCTAGTAGAGGGGGAACTGGACTTGGTCAAGCAGTTGTTGGACGCTGGGGTCGACCCCACTGGACCAAGTGACCAATACTTTGAAACTGTGATCTGTCTGGCCCTGACCTTAGGTCCTGATGTTGTAAGAATGGTCATCAACTATGGGGCACTCAAAGGCTGCAATAGGTAGGTCAACATAGCTTCACATTTGTGATTAACTATTAACTTTGGCACTAACATGTAATTGTTTTGTACAATTTTAAAACAATTATGTTTATTTAATTCCTATATTTATAAAATTATTTTCCACGTTCAGTTATTTGAAAACTTTTTACTAAGATATTTTTAAAATTCTTTCCAGGTCCAGTTATTTGAGAATCTTCTCGACGTTATTTTTCTTACCAAAGCCACAAGATGTTTTGGACGCCATCTTTGAATCAGATCTGGAAAATGCCACCCAAGGATTTAACGACTACATGTCCCTGACCTACACCCCAGAAACCCTGAAAGCTGCATCAGAAAAGTACCCGATTATGGAGAAGGTAAACCACATCCAGCGGCTCATCTCACGGCCCAGAAGTTTATTTTCATTGTCCAAGCTGGCCGTTGTCCAGTGTCTTGGGCCTATGCCGGCTAGACGAGAGAAAGTCCAGCAACTGACCGTCCCAAAACTCGTCCAACAAGACCTCTGTGATGCGGATCAGCTCGATCTGACCAACCGACCACACGAAAATCTGAAGTCTGTAAATTTAGTAGAACGGTGCACTGTTTACACCCCAGATGCAATGCTTGTGTTTGAGACTGAATTTTATATTTTGTGATTTATTATATGCCAGCAATATGTATAACATGATTTTCATAATTTCATTATATATTTAGTTTTTTTTATTCAATGTAATCTAACATGCATGCAACTTTTTTCAAAAGGCAAATATTATTGAATGTGAAATATGATACAAAAAATAAGTAATGCTTTTACATTACCATACCTATATATATAATTCTCTTCTGGGAGCAGTTAGAAAACAAGCTGCAAGCGCGCGCCTTGCAGTCCCCTCTTTTCCTCTCTATCGCTACCACCCCCACCCCCCCCCTCACATGGTCAGGTGAGTTGAAGTTCACGCTAAATGTTTAGTTTGGTGACGGCTATTAGGGGCAGATAATTAAGTTTGAAACTATTTTAAACTTTGAGGAGGTAACTAAGAGGAGGCTGCTTTCACGGGGGGGGGGGGGGGGGGGAGGGGGTTTAGTGTTTTAAAGCAAACATTTTCAGTGGCTGCATTGGTACTGTCGAATTCACAAATTATGAATTACTGAAAAGTAGAAAAAAACAACTAAATAGCGGCGTATGATACACCGCGGTTCGGCTCGTTGTATTTTATTTTAAAAAATTGTGCTTTAAACATTAAAATTCTATCTAAACTTTATTTTTGTGACATATGTAAATAATTGTATATATTTATTTGGAAAATAATTTAATAAATAATTTTAAATATATAATTTTGTTTTTCTTATAAAGGTGTGTATGTCTATATATGTTAGCTATTTTCTAGAATTTCAAATTTAAAAGAAATATTTGAAATCAATAACCTTCATTGAATTCAATCACATATTTTCTTCTCTCAATAGACCTATATATGTACACGATACAGTAACTACCATATAACTATATAGACTTTAATAGCTACAGAAATACTAAATGCTTAAAATATAAATTTTAAGTTAATAAAATTGTAATTATAAAACCAATCAGATTCATTTGATTTTCCGTTTAACCACATACATACAGACAACTATTTTAAACAGAGGCAGGTATGACCTCATGTTCAACACATTTGTTCAACAGTTAAAATAAGATAAGTGATTTCATAAAAATATGTCTACAATAAATCTAAAAGAAACGACCGTGGCTAAGATTGCCGTGATAAAAATAATTTAAATTATTTAGATAATATCTCCAGATCCACACGTTTTGATTGACACTTCGTAAACTTGAAAAGTTTATTGTGAGCCAACAACCAACCTCAGCCATTCAGACCAACCAAGCACGTCTAGACCTACATATCCGACCATGTTCAATCACTACTAGAAGGGAGTTTAAGAAAGATGACATATTTAGCCACTAAAATGTATTAATTAAACAATTAAAGAATCCTTTCTACAACGATCTGTCTGGCAGATAAAGTAGAGTTCATATGTTTCTTGACATCGACTTATAAAGAGAAGGTGTGGTCAGCACTTTGCCCAGCAGCCTTTTCTTACCCAAACGTGATTTGTGCCAATCATTTCTTTATCTACCATCCAACTTATTTTTAAAAATTAATAAACATAATCTTTAATATGTTGTAATTACATATGAAAACAATATGTGCTCCCCATAGTGCGAGCATAATGTATTCCATATGAATTCCTTTTAACATATGAACGATATACGTTCTGACGATCAACTGATTACCACAAACTAACTCCCATCAATATTATCTGGACTAAACGCCTTTGATTGCTTCGCTAAACCTGTATTCAAGCAGTCGATTGAATGATGACATAATTTCTACATTGTTCTTCGTATGACTATTATGTGTTATTCATTTTTAAACCGATATCGATTTTGCAAGCCGGTTAAATCAGATTATCTCGTAATGGGACGGCATTTTCAGGTGATAGTGCATCAAATATCCAACCCAAACCTCTCGAGTTCAGGTTGCTGAAATGAGTCTTTATTGCGCCCCTTAGACCATCCAATTATGATGGGTGCTTGATTTGTGTTAGGGAAAATAAAAGATGATTGACAATGTATTCAACAACGGAAACAACAAAAGGCTAGCCTCATAAACACAACAAGGACTATTATTCGACCAGACAAGCGACACAAGTATAGGGACGACGATACAGACAAATAGTAGCTTCCTTGAATGGGTATAGTGTAAACATGGTGAGGGGTGGAAGCAGGCGTTGTAACTGAAATAGCAATATAAACATAAAGTGATATTTCTGTCTTCACTTGGACTGTATTCTGTACCTTTGTCTACCCTTGGCGTTGAAATATCACTTTTTGTAGAGTGTCTGACGAGCCATGGAGACGAACAGATTGCTGTGTGAGCGATTTAACGGGAGGGTGAAAGTTTGGTATGTTCTAGTCGGTGTTTATGTTTATTTGAATGGTTAGGCTTGAAGCTATCCCGGGGTATGGGGGTACAGTGGAGTTTTAAAGGTAAAAAAAAATTGGTTACAGTGTACTCATAAAAGAGTTAATAAAGTTAACAAAACAACTCTAAATAATAATGTGGGGATCATAAAATTAATACAAAGGGTGTGGGGGTCATTGGGGTCATTTTGTACGTTGTGGACCAAAGTACCGTACATATATGATAATAGTTAAATAGAGACAAATGATGACTTTACAATGTTTGTTTGTAAGCTGTATAAATAAAACAATAGTCAAATAAGCAACAATTTGAAACTGTATGACAAATGATAAACGATGCGAAACAGGGTGGGGAATTGGGGGTTATGGGGGTGGGAGTCAAATTAATGTTGTTATGAGTGTACTTAGATAATACATCATCATCATTGTTTAACATTGTATTGCAATACGAGGGGGGTCGTGGGGACGGTGGGGATAGATAGAGTAATGTGGGCAAATAGTATAATTAAGCAGGCAATAACTGTTTCACTCCAACCATCGCATAATATTAAAAGTGATCATATTTCTTGTAATATATCACTTAATTACGCTAGCAGTTTTCCAAATCAATTTGTAACGTTTGTTAAATTAACGTCCATGAAAAATATCTTTTTGACACTTTTTTTATATATATAATTCTAAACTAACTCTTAATTTTAAATTGAACATTAAATGTAATATTTAGTTTTATAACAAATGCTTTTCAAATAATTTTAAATCAATTTTTAACGTTGTTTCCCTTATCTTCATTTTAAAAAGCTAATGGGAAGTAACTCAAACTAAAATAATGCAAAGAATTTTATTTTTGAACAATGTATGTTTACATGGTAATTCTAAATAACAATTAGAGAAATCTAGATACATACATCATAGTGAGGTCAGCAATATGCCAGCCGCCTTTACTTTTCCTAACATAACTTAGGTGCCCATCAGAGTTGGGTGGATTCAGGGAACACCGACTCGAACTCGAGACCTACGGGTTAAGAATCTGGCTCTCTACCGCTAGATTATATTTTGTTTAAAAAAAACAACAACGTTAAACTTGGGTGTGGTGGGGTTAGGGATGTATGCGTTATATATGATGACTACTTCTATTACTAACATTCCAACTATAAGCATGTGATACGGACGGGAAAACTCTTATTTCCTACGACCCTAATAATTCCAACAATTTTGATTATCGAAATACAACTTGAAGTTTAATTATCAATCACTAATACTAGGTCTACACTACATAATATACAACACGTCCTTTCTCTACAATGGCTAAACCACCAACTGTCTTCACTTCTTGGTGGTTGATTAGATGAATGGTGTGCACTGTGGGTTCTATTTCACTGAATTGTCCAAGATCCGTGGAGACAGTCTTTTTACTTATTTAAGTCATAAGGTCTCTCCCTTTTTGTTTCATAAACAACATAAACGGCCTGAGCCTCCAGTCCATGTAAGCATATGCACGTAGCAGATTCTGATGACTCTATTCATGTTTGTTTGTGTTCTTTTAGCTTGGAATTTAATGGGTTTTTATTAGTTCGAATAGATGTTAAATTTTAAGTAACAACCTTACCATCTAAGCTAGTCCAAAAACAAAATACTAAATGTACCATTATTATGTCTATTGCCAGATGACATTTATGATCACACCTCTCTATTTAGCCTAAAACACTTGAGTGTATATTGATTCTTATGATTTTAATGAGTAAAACTATTTAGTCCGATATTTTAAGTTGATGCTAATGGTGTGGCGAAAGTCTTTTTAGCAGCAATATACGAGCTATTTTCAGAATGTAATAATTAGTACTTAAATACCGTCCAAGCAGAAATTATTACTTTCATTAAAAGACTAATGTTCGGGTGAATGTAATCGACGTGTCTCAATGCATATAGGTTTGAAAAAAAAATCTACTCATGAAATTATAGACATCAGTTTGGGGGACATGTATCAAGATAGAAAAAAGCAAGTATATACACTGATTTTAATTGTATGATGCTTCGCTTGCAATGTTTTAAAACTTTAACAGACTAATTTAACTGATAATAAGTTTACTCTGCTATTAAAAAAAAAAAACAAGAATAGTAGAATACAGTCTGTGTCGGCTACTGTTTTAATAACATTAGGTTTGTCGTGATGTTGGAAAATATCGGAAAAGAATAAAATAAATCTATACAAGCTTTTAACACCTATATAAATCACTTATTTTCCAATTCATCAAATAAGAAATCTAATTTTTAACGCATTACCATAATGTAAAGTCTTCTGTAAAGTCTTCTCAACAAAGTAATTTAGGAAGTAATTAGTAATTATGAGCAATTTTTTCTTACAGCTAAATACATTGTAAAATCACATTTAGCTTCAGAGGCTGATTCAGCAGCCTTTGTTGCAATATGCTGCCATAGTTATCCAATTTATTTTCTATCTCATTAATTATTTACATTATATATTACATGATGTATATGATACATAATACACATGTTTGGCAAAATTTTAGAAGTTCATAATAATTTTGTTATAATTGAAGTAAGAATTAATCTGTGAAAAATATATTATTAAAAAATATTTTAAAATAATCACCTCCACGGTGATCAGCAAATCGACAGTCTTTCAAAAGTGAAATGGAACAAAAGTTTGTTCTATTTTACTTTTTAAGGCAGATTATTCTAAAGGGGTGCTACACTACAATGAACGTTAACAAACAAAGATGCCTCACAAGCTCAGAGACCCACATTTTCACTTGTTTGTAAACCTGGAGTGTTCGCCCCTGACAAAAGATCATAATATGTATGCATTCAACAGACTGACACAATGCTACAAAGTGCAGATGTTCATCTGCAGATTCTGAAATATCTTTCTTTTATTCAAAATCTACTTCTCGCACCATGCAGACTGAATCGGACTTACCGCCCCTAACCACCCACACTCTCACTTACCGCCCCTAACCACCCACACTCTCACTCACTGCGTACCTGGCCAGACTCAGAACTTACCGCCCCTAACCACACACACTCTCACTTACCGCCCCTAACCACCCACACTCTCACTTACCGCCCCTAACCACCCACACTCTCACTTACCGCCCCTAACCACCCACACTCTCACTTACCGCCCCTAACCACCCACACTCTCACTTACCGCCCCTAACCACCCACACTCTCACTTACCGCCCCTTACCACCCACACTCTCACTTACCGCCCCTAACCACCCACACTCTCACTTACCGCCCCTAACCACCCACACTCTCACTTACCGCCCCTAACCACCCACACTCTCACTTACCGCCCCTAACCACCCACACTCTCACTTACTGCCCCTAACCACCCACACGCTCACGTACCGCCCCTAACCACCCACACTCTCACTTACCGTTCCTAACCACCCACACACTCCGTTACTGCCCCTAACCACCCACACTCTCACTTACCGCCCCTAACCACCCACACTCTCACTTACTGCCCATAACCACCCACACTATCACTTACTGCGTACCTGGCCAGACTCAGAACTTACCGCCCCTAACCATTCACACTCTCACTTACTGCCCCTTATCCCACTCAGGACACGCGTCGCTGCCCCTGTAGTCTAATCTCAACCCTCCCCTATCCTTTTATCGCCCTGTCCCCATGAAATCCAGGCCACACACCACACAGTGCCCGTGCATTTCTTAACTTCCTTATTGACTCTCTTGATTATTATTAACCCACCACTGATTTTCTCTCTGTTCATGATGTAACATAACTCTTTTTGACTTTGATTACATCAACATTTTAAATTTGATTTTTAATTTGCAAGGCATTTTATTTTACTTACATGTTAGATAACACATACTCTTGTTGATGGCATGTGTTTTATTTAAAAAATACATATTTAAACTAGCATTAGTTGCATTTTTCATTTAAGTACTTATTAAATGCAACTCATTTTTTTTTTTGGAAAATGCTGTCCCCGAGGTTACTGCATGTGGTAAATTCAAAATAAATGTTACATGTCTTAAATTTTCAATGTTTCTTAAGTTAAATGTGGCCTAAACATAAACAATATCAGAACTAGTCATCTGCTAAATTCATCTACTTAAATATACTGAATGATCAGGCCGTTGGTTTTGTTTATGTAACAAAGTGGGTTAGATTTCATGAGCTGAGCTGAGCTGAACTAAAGTATATAAAATACATGTATTTAACTTCTTGTTAGTTTTAGCTACTTCCAATGTAAACTTATAAAAAGCCAAAGGGAAAAAACTGTATATATGATTACTAATTGTGTGGAAATAATTTGTCACATGACAGTATTAGACATTCAATGTGAATTGTAAAATTGCAAGTGCAATTTAATTAAGATATATGAAAATGTGTCAACACTATATGTCTCTTGGAGAAACGATTTATCATCAGAGACAAATTGAATGAGGAAACTGAAAGTATAATTAAATAAAGGATTACAAGACATATGAATACTTCTAATTAATCGCACCCTATATTTCTTTGTGCAGGTTATCTAAATATATTTACTTTTGTATTCACTTTAAAAAAATAAATCTAATGTAATGCATTGTTCTAAAATAACCACACAATTAGACCAATGGAGCAATCAACATTATATTACTTAATTAATAAATTAAAATAGTCAACCATCACCCATCATACATTAGCTTATAATGCAATAACGAAAACAACAAAAAATACAAAACACATGCATAATCAAAATAATAAATGTGAGATATGATAGGAACAAAACTGTTGTTATTCTTGTATTATACAAAAATCACGGGTTCAATGTGTAATAAAAAATATAAAACAAAAACCAAGAATAGAGTAACTAAAAAAATGAAACAATTATTCGAAACGGTTCTAACTATAATACTTATTTTAACTTAATTTTTAATCACATCTGGATAAAAGGCGGAGAGCATTTATACAAATGAAATGATCCAGTGTCTTGTAATACGTCATTTAATTACGATTCTAGTTTTCTCAATCAATTTGTGTCGTTTGATATATTCAATCTCATAGAAAATTATGCTTTCAGCACATTTTAAAATATAGTTTTATAAATGAATTTATATTTGTATATCATTTGTCAATTTTTTTTATACATTTCTATGACAATAATTTCCTACAAATTTGAAATCAAATATGTAGGAGGTCTCCCTTAAAAGAAATGTAGTTTTAAACACCCTATCCCTACATTATAAAAAATAAATGTCGATAATTTTACATTAAAATTACGGGACTCTTGTTACATACATCATTAATAATTATAAGTAAAGTACAAAATACAACGGAGTTATAAATAAACACTAAAGACAAGTTATCAGTAACATTAAAACTAGTGGTGAAAACACAAGCTAGATAAAATCTATATATATATATATATATATATATATATATATATATATATATATATACATATATATATATATATATATATATATATATATATATATATATATATATATATATATATATATATATATATATATATATATATATATATATATTCTCTTCTTGGAGACGTTAGAAAACACCAAGCTGTAAGCGCGCCTAGCAGTCCCCTCTCTACCTCTCTAGGCATATCGCAACCACCCCGTCCCCACATGGTCTGGTGAGCTGTGGTTCGCGCTAAATGTTTACATTCGTAGAGTGGATTTGTGGATGAGGCGAGATTGTTTTCTGCCTGGAATGGTTATGATGATTTTACTTTTGTTTTTTCCCTCTAATTTAATGCGTGAAATGTGGCTTGTCTGATGGTTTTGCTGGGGATGTGGTACTCCACACACAAATCATATTTTAGCCCACGTCACCATCCTCCACTCTTATCCCCGTCTATACGAGACCGCTTTAACGACCACCCCCCCTCCCCACATTTACACACATCCACACACTCGATGTAGTAGAACTCTAAAACAAATTACCTCAATTTTCCTATAACAATATATTGTATAGTGTACTTATTAACGTAATACACTGATTTAACGTTTGAGGAAATGTTTATTATTATCGCTACAGAATAAAAGTATAATGCAGAATGCATAAAAATAGTATGTTTTAACGTTAAAGCACACAAGCAGAAAGAAACATTCAAATAAAGTTATGTTTTTTTTGTCTGAATTCTAAAACATATTGTTATCATTGTTTAGTTTTTGAATGTGTATAGTTTTTAAGTGAATTAAAAATATGAAGCCAAATCTTGATGTGCAACAATCTACTCTGATAAAAACTAATTATTCGAGTGTCTTGTAATTCATAATTTAAATACGATTATCATTTCCTCATTCAATTTGTGTCAGCTGATACATTTAATATAAAACAAACATACAGTTTAGACAACACATACCAGATACCAGTAACATTAAAACTAGAGGTGGGACACGATATACACGCGGAAGGGTATGGGTTGGGGGGGGGGGTCTTTTAATGACCCATTCTTTTGTTCATATTAAGTGATTTCAATATCTTTCTATCTTGCATTTGTGATATAAAAATTATGAAATGATGTTTGTGGTTTATTGAATATCAAAGGAAAAAAATTGCAATCCTCTTTGAATTACAACAGTCACCTTTAACACTAATTGTTGGTGTGGCATGATGTTGGTGTTATGTTAAGTATTAACCAACACCTTACTTCTCCTTCATTGAGTATTGTTTCTAATGTAAGTTTCTGAAAGTGTCACCAATAATGTGTACGAGGCAGTAGCTAACCCGGCCGAACCTATGGTACTGTAGTGTTAAATATATCTTGGCTAGGATGTCGACATTTTTATTTAACTATATAAATGATATTGCAGTGTATTTTAAATGTTTACAATCTTGATACGTATATTTAGACCATGATAGTGTATACTTAGTGTTTTCCTGTATAGAACAGTCGTTTTATTTTGAGAAAATAATTATATATGGTTAAGGATCAGTATTATAATTTTAACAGGAATATAGGCAACTATTGGTAAAAATAACACGAATGTTTTTAGATGAACGAATATATGTTATACATGTTGTCGATAGCCATTGATACCAAGGTAACTGTATCAAAAAGTAGGTAAAAACTTTGGTTTTATTTTGGCCGTAGTGAAAGGTTCTTTATGAATACATTTTTTGTGTTAGTCTCAGGATTGTAGAATTTTTTTTTAGTGTGCCTAGCCTTTGTTTGTGTGATGGCAGTTGCTAATTGTTTTAGTACTTTCATCATGTGACTTATGAAGAATGTTGCAAATTTACAATTTGAATCTATTCCTGAAACTTTCATTTTTAAATGTACATGTTATTTACAGAATAAAGGGTAGGTTTTGTGAGGGGAGGGGTGTTTCCTGGAACATTAGTGCTTTGCTGATTTTGAAAGATAAATGTTATAAATCGGATAAGATTTTGATATAATAATAACATGGGTGGGTTGTAGAAAACTTTATATTAGCGAATTTAGCTACAAACGTTGGTATGGGCTTCCTAAAAGAGGTAAGATGTACAGTTAGTTAAACACGAAATAAACATGAAACAAAATATATTATATACAATTGGTGTGTACCTATCATCTGCAGTCTTCTTTTTATTTTATTTTTTTTGTGTGTGTTTATTATTTATTTATTTTTTTAATTGTTAACAGAATCAAAATTTTAATAATATATAATTTCTAAAAACAAATTATTTAATTAATTAAGCTGGCATGAAATAAATAACGTTGAACGTATTTTCCAGTTTTGTAATTATAGTGTAATAACAAGGTAAATAAAAACGGTACATAACTCCAATTTCCTAACAGTCATAGTATTAATTTGGTTGCCTCCCTGCCGGTTGTATTTTATTTTAATATTTGCCAAAATGATAGACAGTGGCGGAACTAGAAATCGAAGGCTCCCCCGCAAAGAAAAAACTAGGGCCCCCCCTATATATATATATATATATATATATATATATATATATATATATATATATATATATATATATATATATATATATATATATATATATATATATATATATATATATATATATATATATATATATATATATATATATATCCTATATCCTAACTGAGTAATTTAGTCAACATCATTGCAATATATAACCATTCTGAGAGAACAAACCAGAAAAAATTTAGTCCAAACTCATCTTGGGTTGAATACGTAGTGTAAACATGCTGGTCAAAAATATATAATGACGTTAGCTTGCTTCGTGAATGGTTTCTCGCGTTATGTTTATTTTTTTCATTTTTGGCTTTTATAATATCAATTTTGAAAACATTGATTTTTATAGCTATACTATTGTATAGTACATCTTATTTAAATAACAATTCAGGGAATTAATTGCTTTTTAATATACATAGTACAAAACTATTTAAATGAGCTTTGTGGGCATCCCTATTTTAAAGAAGGGCAGTAAGTCATGGAAGTAGTGTGAATGTTTACCTACCTTTCAAACTAGAGCTCTTGTAGATTTTAAAATATTTTTCTACGCAACAATCTCTGCTTTTTTTTTTTTTACAAAACCACTTTCAAGATGCATGAAAAACATAATTTTTGAAAAAAAGGTATTGTTTTTTGGTCGGAACTGGGCCCCTAATCGTCCTGGGCCCCCCGCATTGCGGGGTCTGGCGGTATGGTAGTTCCGCCCCTGATGATAGATAACAGGAGGAATAATTTAATGTTTCAAAAATATGTCAATCCCAAAGTAAGCTTAAAAAAGAAAGAAAACACCTGGAAACTGTTTGCAATTATCAGAGTCCATAGTAGTGAAAACAAGATGGTTAAGATTAAAAGTAATAATATAAATAGCTTAGTAAAATAAACGAAAGGTATATAACACAACTTCCCTAACAGTTACAGTATCTATTGTGTTGTTTCCCTTTCCAATGATTCACTTATTAAACGTAAACGTCATACATGTACTTCAACATGGTATATGATGCATCAGTGATACCAATACAATATTAAGAAATGAATCAAAATTTAACAATCTGTACAAGTCCAAGCGCCAATGTGTATCCATAACCAAGCATTCAATTCTTATCTATGTGGTATTATCTAATAATATATTACTACTCCCATTTATTGTTACAGTAGAGCAGTCACAGTATAATACTGCTAATATAATATACCACTTCTATTCGTTAATTATTACTGCTCAAAAAATATAATATTACAATAGTATAATACTGCTACTATACACTACTTCCCTCTGATAGACTGCTGACATACTTTTCGTTACCAAAAACAACTCAATGCGGCTAGAGTTTTTCAAAAAAAGAAAAAAAAAGCCTCAATCATGTACATGGCAGCGTCTGTTTGCCTTGCATATTCACATTAGTATTACAGTTTTCATCGTGGGCTTGTGAGGACTGATACAGATTTACAATTATATAGCAATATTTATTTTTATATATAGCCTACTTTTATTCATTTAAGATGGTTTACTTGCACATAGATCTTATACAAAACGTCTAATTACAATTTTAAAAAATGAAAATGCAAATGTGTAATTAAATATTGATTCAATGGATTTTTCAATACATTTTATGAGTAACCGGAAAGATGTTCATTACAATGATACACATCAATTCAAACATTCTTCCTTTTTAAACATCTATATCTATAGCAGTTGTCCCACCGTTTTCTTTTTAATACATTTATTTTAAACATTTTAAATTATAATGATCATTTATTGTGTAGTTTCAAACACATGAAATTAAATTGTATAAATAGCAGTTAAATGGAGAAATAAAATTCCATAAATACTGGACTACAATGGGTTATGCCAGGGGTCGGCAACCTGCGGCTCGCGAGCCGCATGCGGCTCTTTTGATATCAAGATGCGGCTCTCCAGCTCCTTGAATAAATACTAATAATCTTAATAAAAAATACAATATTTGAAATAAAAACAATGTTAGTGGCTCTTTAAAACCAGGGAAATTTTGAAAATTGTAGCTTTTGGCTCTTCTGCTTCAAAAGGTTGCCGACCCCTGGGTTATGCTACCATGTTTCTTCTGACTGCTCAGTTATCGTGCCCCATTTTTGACTGTGAAGCCAAATATTGACATTATGGTTACCTATGGCCAAGTAAAAGAAAAGTACTTTATTTACAGCGATTTTCGTTGCATAGTAATATCGTAAATCAAAAGATTTCGCTTAGTAACAATTTGCATAAAACGAATCATAAAGCTTTTATGGCATTTAATGTCAAAAAAATATAAACATTTTTGGGAAAAAGTAATGGATAGAGAATGAAATATATTGCATTATTTAAAATGATCTACGAAAAATTAAATGTAAATTTGTTAACATGTTTATCTCTATGCAAAAAAATGAAATTTTCTAAAGTTAAACAATTTTAAGGACTAGCAACTAAGTTGTCTCCCTTAGTTTTTTGTAAATTACACATTGGTAGAAATTAAACTACTAATATTATATTTTAGAATTCTAGATTGGTTCAACACTGTTGTAGAATGACTATTATGTTTAATAGTGTTACCTTGAAATACGATTTTAATGCCTTCTGTAGCATTGCTCGTACATCAAACTGTTCGTATATCAAAGCGATTTTACTCATTGAAGAAATCAATTAAAATGCCAAGTATCCGCTGTCTCTAAATGCAACCCCGATTGTTTTGTTACGTGTTATACAAAGAATAATTGTGTATCTTTTAATCAAATGTTGTGTTTAATAAAACATCAAACGATAATGCAATTATATAATCTGTTTTTTTTATAAATTGTAGTTACCTAGAAAATCAACATACTTGAGCTCCCAGAAGATGCTGGTGGAGGTGTAGGCCCTATACAGGGTAAATGAGATTGGCGGTGGCGCTTCACTTCGTTCACTTACTCACAGTTAATGCTAAAATAGTTCGGACACTTAACATTACACTTAATCTTTATACTTCACCGAACATAATGAAACCTAAATGTTCCTTTGTCATGTTTTATTAATTTCGTTTAAATTGCGTCACTGTTTTCTCTTCGGTGGTCGTTTAACTTTTCTCCAGGCTTTCCTCACTATCTCCACTTTTTAATTCAGAATGTACATATGTATACATTTTTTTTTGCACGATAATGTTTGTTGTATCCTTCGTTTAAGATTATTTTTTTACAATTAAGTTCTACATGTGTCATTAAATAGTTCCGATGCGCAATACATTTGCGATGTTTTTGACATGTTTTTTTTCTACGAATCGTTAATTCCACAACTTCAGTTACTCGTATCTCGAATGTTGGGGCACTCATATGTCGAAGTACCAACGTTTTTGTATACACTGATTTTAAAATGGGTTTTGTATTTTCTTTTACGAATATATATATATATATATATATATATATATATATATATATATATATATATATATATATATATTTTTAAATGTTTAATACGTATTAAATCACTAATAGCACACATCTAAGATACTAGAAAGCAGGATGATCAATTGAGTTTTGTTCAAAACAACAGTTTAAATTGTTCTAAATGTGTATAGACCTACATAACATTATTTATTGATACCGCTTTACAACATCAACAGTGGAGTTACTCCCTCTCTTGTTACCTGTAAGGCGAGAGCCAGTTAGAGGAGCCACTTGAGCCACGGCTTAAATTGCTTAATGAAATCATGGGCCCAAACCTTTTTAGATACAACAAAATACAACCATCTCACGTGACCTGCCATAATGGCTTAATGAAATCGTGGGCCAAACATTTTCAGGGACAGCACGAGAGGGATAAAATAGTCAAACCAGTGTTTCACATCACAACAACAGGGTAACATAACCCCATAGTGATCGCGTGTTGATAGAGACATCACATTTGACAGAAGATCGTGTGTGATATGTCTTGGTTTTTTTTATTTTGAAAAATATATTATTGAGACAATAACATGTAATTTAACAGCATTTGTAATGCTTCTTCAGTGCTACTTTTTGCACAGCTATATTGTATTAGTTTTGTCTTGATTACTATGCTCTAGATCTTTATTAATTACACATTAAAACATTGATTGTTTAATATGGTTACAAAAAAGTTCATCGTCCCTATCATTCATCACATTTATTTTTTTAAAATTATTTTTAATTTTTTTCATATATTTTTAGCTACTCTGTGGGAATTGATAATTGACTTTTTAAAATAAATCATGTTTCGTGGACTGTTTAAGTGTCTCATAATTAGGTTGTTTTAATTAAGTTTAGCTATCAAGCTATGCCGAGCGGATCTTTGTGTTGTTCTTTCGTTTTTGTTTCCATCATAGTTATCCGATAGGTTTATTGTATGCTACATGCTTGTTTTTAGAACTTTACATTACATTTGGTCGTAATTAAATAATGATTTATGTTATTGTCTAAGTCCAGTATTTAGAATTTTTATATAAAGTGATTTTTTAAATATTTTTTTTCACCCCTCAGACATGTAAGTTGCAGCGACAGTTGTGTGTTCGCTTTAGTATTTCAGTTTTCATCATCGGCTTGTAAGGACTGAAACAGATTTACAATAGTAATATTTCTTTCTTACTTGTAGCCTACTAAAAAAAAAAAAAAGAAAAAAAAACTGAAAATGCAAATGTGTAATAAAATGATGAACCAAGGGATTTTTTTCCCTCGGCGTGGTGGGCTGAGGGGGGGGGGGTGGAATTTGGGTTTTTAAGTAGAGCTAAAATAAATTTGGGATTACAGAGAAGTAAATTGATACAAATGTTAAGCAATTAGGAAAAGTCATAGTATTGCAATGAGACACACCAAAGCAAACATTCTTTCCTTTCAAACATCTACATCTATACAGTCCTCAAACAGTTTTTTTAAGTGAATATATAAATATGTAAACAATACACAGATTAATGACAAACACTATTAAAAAGAAGCGTTCAGGTGTCATGTAATACATATTTTAGTAACGCTTTCAGTTTTCTTATTATAAATTGTGTCGAAAGATAAATTAATTTTCAAAAGAAAATACAATTTTGACACATTTTATGTATGCATTTTAAAAAGTTAAACATATTTTTAAAAAGCATTGAACGTCTAATTCTGTTTTATGACAAATAATTCCCACCTACTATTCAATCAAATATTTAAGGTTTTTGCCCTTGGTATCTAAACAACAGTTTCAGTGGGAGGTGAGTAAAACTAACATGAAGTAAAATAATTGTATTTTTTTAACAATATACTGTCTATAAGAAAAAAAAACATTATAATTCTACATTACAAATAAGGGGGCTCTAGATGCATGCATCACTGAAGTTGATTTTATAAAGAACAAAGCACATATGAAAAAGAGCTATAAATAAACAACAAATACTAGATACCATTAACATTAAATCTAGAGGTGGAACACGAAACACTTGGGGTTGATTGTGGGGTGGGGGGGGGGGGGGGGCGGTGTCTTTTATTGCCCATTCTGTTGAGCTCCGATTTATTTCGTCAAATAGTTCATGTTTTAAAGTGTCTCTAACAATCGCCATAATCATCGCGTGTCTTCTCTTTAATGATGCGCTATCACGCAGTCTGTAAACGTGCTGTATTGTAAAATGTTCACTTACAATCTCTTATCTTGTTCAGTTATAATTATTGTCTGAAAGATTGTAGTAGCATATTCAACAATTCCTCAATTCATCAATACGTAAATAGATTTAAAATAATCAAACGGTGACAACAATTTAAGCAACAGTCTACAGTTCCAGACAAACAATCTGTTGTTTTTTAAAATGTGCTACAATGTGTGATTGACCCAGTCAGTGTAAGTGGTGTAAAGTAAGAGCACTACATTCACATACATGTTATATCTGGCGAGCGCTAGCTGATCAAGGCCACATTCTACATGCTTTGTTATGATGTCTTTTAATACATATCTTAAATGATGGCGTAGGTTAGGAGTTTACATCTAGTTTCACAAATCTTGGAGTTAAAGTTAGTTGGAAATCGAATTAGTTGAAAGAAAACGGACTTAAGAAATCGCTTGAAGAAGACAATACGATATATTAAGCCGAAAGTTCAAGTATAAATTATATGTTGGCTTTAATTTTGGACAGACATACGAGATATTTGTCAGTTGGAGTCTGCCGTCAGGTCTCAGGCATTTGCAAATGCCTCATTAATTTTTGTAATCAATATGTCACCTTACACTATGTCATGGTATTAACAAAACATGATAATAGCACGCTTGAAATGAGGTTGAAATGTTGGTATTGTTGTGATGATAATTGTATTACAAAATTGACGTCAGTGGAGGGCTCTATTTGGACACGTAACCTTTTTTTAAAATTAAGTGATGAGCTGGTACCATTTTATAAAGTGTTATAGAGTGTATTTACATTAAAAAATCCGCTACTTGAGCTCACAGAAGATGCTGGTTGATATGTAGGCCCTGTGTAGGGTCAAGGAGATAGACGGTAAAACTTGACTTGGTTCCTTTACACACTCTTAATGCTTAACTCTTTTATCAATTTGATTCATTTACTCCTTTCATCATTATCGCTACACTGTATCCCTAAACTTATCATTCATCGAACATTATTGAAGCAAAAGAGTAAAAAATGTTTATGACTTTTGTTTCATGGGTTAGTCCAACGATATGTGGAAGATATGCTAGTGTTGGCAAGCTTGTTTTCTGCCTGAAATAGATATGATAATGTCTAATGTTTTGTCTCTGTAGTTTAATTCGATAAAATGTGGCTTTTCTGATGGGTTTACTGGGGATGTGGTCATCCACATATGACGTCCAAACACATTTCGGATTTTAGACATTGTCTCTACCCCGTCCACACTATACCGTATTCAACTTTACCCTCCCCACCCCCACATCACCACCTTCAGCAGTTTGACTCTAAAATGCACCTCTAATGTACTATATAACTAGCATATGTATCCTAATTTCGGGACTATAATCATTTACAATTCATACATTACTATCTTCTTTGACAAAAATAATAACTTTGTAACATCTTCTTTTATTTATTCCCGTGCAATCAAATATCATGGTTCCAAAAACTTGCATTTAAAAACTATATTCTGCACCTGGTACCAATTAAAGCTGGGCAATGAATGCAACTCATTATTAGTTCTAGCTAAATGTTTGAGGTAAAATTCTAACATTAAGTTATTAATTTGCTTACTCATAATACATGTTAGGTGAACCATAGGTATAATATAAATTACACTTCGAATTTTCAGTCATTTACAAAGCGTTAATTACTTTGATTCATTTAACATTACGTAGTGATTGTATTATCAACCACATTTCCTCTTTGGAAAGCTCAATGCAATCAAATTCAAAGGGAAATAAACAAATAAATTTGAAATAAAGCGTGATGCCAGAGTTGTCTCCTTTATTTCAGTTTCTCCCTTCTTGTATTCACGTATTTATTTTTTACAATTTCCTTGCTTCGATATTTTTCTAGTAAAGTTTAACTTGAATTTTCTGTTGAATTTAAAATTCTCATTTGGTTTTATTATTTACTAGCCCAATTACATGTCAGAAAAAAGGTTATACCCTTGTGAATCTATATTAGTGCTCATAAACTACTGATAAACACTGACATGCTAATAAAGCTAACAAACGATGCGAACTGATGCCGTTACTTTCATGTATGTTGTTTGAAAAAAATGATATGTTTAATAACGTAGCCTTACGAAAAGAAAAGAATGAAGCGCATGTTAGTTTACTTAGAGAGGTTAGTGAACTGTTATTAGAACCTAACCGTATGGTCACTTCATGTCGTGTACACTAATGTATCTACTGGTGCATGCCTCGGCTATTATTGTAATAGCCACTAGAATATACTGTCTTGAAGGTTTTACCTTAACTAGCCGTCACGGCCAGGGCATACACTCGACTTTATAAAAAAGTGTGGGCAGATGCTATTGAATGCAGGTAATGGGGACTTGTTTTTAGCCTCAGACATGTAGTTTACAGCGTCAGTTTGTTCAATTAAGTATTACACTTTTCTGCATCGGCTCGTGAGGAACATACCTGCTGTGCAGAATAATTCTTTTTGATACGTATTTTCTTTAATTAAAAAATATTATTAATCAGAAGGAGAACGTCAGCTCAAATACTTTATACACTGTGAATGAATATATCGTTCGCAAAATTCCTTTGTATAATGGTTTGGTAATTATTTCATTGTTTTCCTGCTAATTTTTTTTTTAATTATGTATTTATTTTCTTCTTATGTGTGTTGTTAGACCCCGTCAGGCCTCACGAATGTGTCAACTATGTCGGTAACATACACGTAACGGACAGTCCTGATAAGGTTATGCTCTGCAGAACATACGCAAAAGGAAGTTGTACATTTTATAAAGGAAACACAAACTGCTGACTAACTAAATATAGAACTGTGTATAGTATGCAACCTTTCATTATTCACCAAACTAGATTTAACCGATTGTAGAACTACAGATTAGAGCACACATTGTTATTTAGATATCAAATAAATCTTACTAAAAATAAAAGGTACCTAAATGAGATTAGTATTATTAAGTATTCAATAATGTACGCATCTATGAAATGTGTATCAATCATAAATAATTATGTTCTATGCGATTGTTTATTTTGAGTCGCTAAAATCTTAGCCAAACACTAAACATAACTTCGTAGATACGCATTGTTAGAGTATTGTCAAGATAATATGAATATGTATATTTTTAATATGATCACACTCTATTCTAAATGAACGATACCTGGTTGAGATCTTACAAAAAATCTATATTGCTAATACAAACTCACCCTAAATGAACGATAATGGTTGAGTTCATGTCGGTGGTCATTGCTACAAAGTTAATCGTTGTAAAGTGTAGCCCAAGGCACCATGTGTAGTTTTCATTTTGCTAGGCCGTTAAGACCTACCGTAGTAAACAAATACATTTCTTAGGCTGAGACATGTAATTTACGAAATTTGTTTGTTTTTTCACTTGTCCACTGAATGCTGTTGTTACAATTGAGTATGTACACTTTTTAGCGCAATTTCCATACTGGACAATTGCGATTATTAACTGGTCATTTCTGGATGGATGGATGTGTGTCCGCAATGGATGTGTGTCCGCAGCTTTAAGTCGTATCTCCTTCTCAACGAAGCAATATCGAGGACTAGTTCCAAAAGCAAATATGTTAAGCAAGTTCCGAGGATGATTGTGGGCCAAAAAATTCCCGGAATTCCTTCCTGGATTTCCAGGAAAAGCCAAAAAAACTCGAAAAAATGCAGTTTTTGGCCCATATATAGGCAACCTGACCACTTAGCGACTTGACACATTTACCAATCGATTTCTGCCAAAATTTAGAACAATATTGCTGAAGAAAGTTTTCAAAAATATCCTTTAATTCGGTCACAAAAAATTAATTATGGAAATTGCGCTAAAATTGTCACTAGACTTTTTATTAACTTGTTTTAAGTGAATACAAAAATGAGTATATTCAAGCAGGGACACATTTAAAACATGAACGAAACACTATATAAACGAAGTGTTCATATCTCTTGTAATTTATCATTTAATTACGCAAGCAGTTTTCTCAGTCAAGTTGTGTCATTTGTTAAATCTAATCTCCATAAAACATATACTTTTGACACACTTTATATATATATATATATAATTTTAATATATTTCTTAATTTCATAGGAAACATTAAATGTAATATTGCGTTTTATAACAAATACTTTTCACATAATTTCAATTTCAAGTTGTTTCCCTTATCTTATTTTTAAAAAGCTAATGGGAGGTAACTTAAACTAAAATAATGTAAAGAATGTTATTTTTTAACAATATATGTTTACATCATAATAACATGGTAATTCTAGATTACAACTCCAGAAATCTAGATACATAAATCATAGTGAGGTCAGCAATATACCCAGCCGCCTTTACTTTCCCTAACGTAAGTTAGGTACCCATCAGAGTTGGGTGGACTCAGGGACGATCTACTGACTTGAACACCGATTCGAACTCGAGACCTGCGGGTTGGCAATCTGGCTTTCTACCGCTAGATTCTCTTTCGGTTTTTTAAAAAGCGTTAAACTTGGGTGTGGTGGGGTTAGGGATGTATGCGTTATATATGATGACTACTTCTATTACTAACATTCCAACTATAGACATGTTATGCGGTCGAGAGCACTCTTATGTCTGACGACACTATTAATACCAACAAGTCCAATCATCGAAAAATAACTTGAACTTGAATTATCAATCACTAATACTAGGTCTACACTACAAAATATACAACACGTCCTTTCTCTGCAATAGCTAAACCCCCAACTATCTTCACTTGTTGGTGGTTGATTAGAGGAATTGTATGTACTGTAGGTTCTATTTCACTGAATTGTCCAAGATCCATGGAGACAGTCTTTTTACTTTTTTAAGTCATAGAGTCTGTCCTTATTTGTTTCATAAACAATATCAACGGCCTGACGCTTCTGATGCTGTCCCGACGTTGGCCTGATGCTGACCTGACATTTGCCTGATGCTGACCTGACATTTGCCTGATGCTGACCTGACATTTGCCTGATGCTGTCCTGACGTTTGCCTGATGCTTACCTGACATTTGCCTGATGCTAACCTGACATTTGCCTGATGCTGACCTGACATTTGCCTGATGCTGTCCTGACGTTTGCCTGATGCTTACCTGACATTTGCCTGATGCTAACCTGACATTTGCCTGATGCTGACCTGACATTTGCCTGATGCTGTCCTGACATTTGCCTGATGTTGACCTGACATTTACCTGATGCTGACCTGATGTTCACTTGATTCAAAAACACATAGTAGCTGCACAATAACAATATTTGGTCTCACATGGGGATAATATATGTACGCAGTAATTATAATTATGATCCACACTTTGTATGTCAAAGAAAGGGAATTAATCGAGTAAATATTTAAATAAGCTAGATATCTGAGTTGTTTCCCTTATCTAGGTATGTCCCTTCTTTTATACACCAATCTATTTTTAAGTTCTCCTTGCCGCTCTATTTTTCTAGTAATTTTTAGCTTAATTTTTATGTTGATTTCAATATTCATATTTCATTTGAAACAAAAATGCCATCTGACAAGTATGAAAACGACAAATCAATGACCTACTCAATTAAAAGTCAGAAATAAGTTTTACTCTTGTGAATCTCTACCCTTGCTCACAAGCCAATGATAAACACTGGAATACTGAAGTTGATTGATGCATTTAATACCATGTGTGTTGAAATACATCGACATATGGTGTCACTCGTCCTATGTTTTACAACTGTAACCATGGCAACGATGCCTGACGAAATTTACTTTTACTTCGCGGTATTTTAACAAATGTCAACTTTTATCAGATTAGGTAACCTCATGTCATTTATGATAATTTATCTGTCATGGACCATGACTTTTGTTTTAAATAAGCAGCATGCACCCGGCATAGCCCGGGTTTAGGAAATATCTCACAATTAAAATTAAAATGTCAATATGCAAATAGCCTCTACTATTATAGTAATAATATACTCTATTAAACGTTTATACTTAAAAGACAAAATGCATTTTAGAAAATTGCTAATCACGTAAAATCGCGTGTTATGTGTTTTTTTTTAATATATATCTGACACGTCGCTTGCAATGATTAAATCTTGATAGACATTGTCTCTTGGTTTAATTCATCAGCAGCACTTTCAAATTTTTGTTCAAGGGGTCTTCCAATAATGACGTCACACTCGTAGGGGGAGGGGGGGTCCGTAATTTTGTGACGCTGTGTGATAAGGGGGAGGGGGAGGGGTTCAGATGATGCGACGTCACACTTTTGCATTATAAAAAAGCAATGTTAGAAAACGAATTTTAGACTTTATTTCGCGTTTTAGAAAACTGTTTTAATAAATCGTAATAACAATTGATTAAAATACTCTATTTTGACAGATTTCAGAGAAGATTTTGGAAAAAATATCGATGTTTTAAAAAAAATTCAACTGCAGTTTTGAGGGGGGGTTGTAGGCTGAGGTGTGACGTCATTTTAGGGGGGCGGGTCTGGCTTTTTGTGACGATGTGTGACGGAGGGGAGAGGGGGAGGTACAAATCGTCAAATAAAGTGTGACGTCATGTATGCATGACCCCCAACAGAACCAAACACAAAATGCACCAGATGTTAAAAAAAAAAGGTGATCATATTTCATATTTAATATATGTAATGTCATTTTCATAACATAAATATCATTTTACGTTAAGGTAATGGTCGCTTATTCCTTGTCTATACCGTCTCTGCTAGTGCTTTAGTTTGGTGTTATATTCTAAAATACAAGTTATAATGTTTTAGAAGAGCTTTCATATCAGAACCAGACGCTCTTTATTGAACAGTGACAAACTTCCCACACGTGTCTGAGTGTTAAAAAGTTATGTTATAGTTTATGAAGGTACGGTCAAAGGGGGGGGGGGGGTGAGGCAGGTGGGCTGAAGTTAATGGGAACATGTTTGTAGCTTCAGGTCAGTGTGTTATATTCAGTATTACACTTTTCTTCATTGGCTCGTGAGGACCGAAACAACTTTGCAAAAATAATACTTCATTATGACGTGTAGCCTATTTTCAATTTTTTTGTTATATTCTCAACACTGGTCCCTGCATTTTAATTCACTTTTGCCAAAGTTAATACATTTATTTACGGCACATGTTTTATATGGAAAAATAATTTTTCAAAACAGATTAATCACACATTTTATAAAACCATACACAATACAAGCAATTATTTTGAACACTTTGACAAAGATCAGTTGTAAATATCTGTACAGCAGTTTTACATTGGAACCTTTCATCCCTCTCATATAACAGTTGTCATTGGATGGCCATATGTAAACAAGTATTATCATTGGTTGATTGGTGGGTCAATTCATTCACTGACAGAAGTTTCCATTGGTTGGCCATATGTAAACAAGTATTGTCATTGGTTGATTGGTGGGTCACTCATTCACTGACAGAAGTTTCCATTGGTTGGCCATATGTAAACAAGTATTGTCATTTGTTGATTGGTGGGTCGCTCAATCACTGACAGAAGTTTCCATTGGTTGGCCATATGTAAACAAGTATTGTCATTGGTTGATTGGTGGGTCATTCATTCACTGACAGACGTTTCCATTGGTTGGCCATATGTAAATAAGTATTGTCACTGGTTGATTGGTGGGTCACTCATTCACTGACAGAAGTTTCCATTGGTTGGCCATATGTAAACAAGTATTGTCATTTGTTGATTGGTGGGTCGCTCATTCAGCGACAGAAGTTTCCATTGGTTGGCCATGTGTAAACAAGTATTGTCATTGGTTGATTGGTGGGTCGCTCATTCACTTACATAAGTTTACATTGGTTGGCCAGTCGGTCACGTATCTCCTCTCATGATAGCTATACATTCCTTTTTATTGATATCATCACCATCCCTATCAAATTCATCTATCATGGCCCTTAATTCTTCATCCGTCATGTTTTCTCCCAGCTCTCTCGCTACCCTCCTGAGATTCCGAAGACTAAATTTTCCTGAGGTGTCATCATCAAATAGTTTGAAAGCTTTGAGAATTTCTCCCTGTGGATCCCTGTCTAGCATCATGTCTGTCATGACTTCATTGAAATCATCAAAGGAAATCTTTCCTGCACCCTGTCTGTCGTAGTCACTCAGAATCTTCAGTGCATCTGCGTTCTTTACATCAAAGCCAAGCGCTTTCCTAGCAACCTTTAGTTCATGGTAGGCTATGGCTTTGTCTTTATCTGTGTAAAACAGATCAAAAATTATCTAACTTCTCGTTTCTGTTCTTCTAAAAAGTTTTTTTTTTTTTTTGACATATTTAAATATCACAACTGTATTTAACATTCACATCATGATAACAAGCTGTATAATCTTTCACATAAATTATTAGTAAGAAAGTCTATTATAATCTCAGTATCACTGCCGGTTATATATATATATATATATTTTTTTAAAGTATTATAATAATATACACGTAGAAATATGTGTACTAACATTGTTTAAATAGGAAGTAATGGTTCGTCTTTAAAAATTCTTACATTAAAGCGATTGGTTTAAGGAGTATACTTGATACTAAAGATAATATTAAACACTTTGTTATATAAAAGTATAGAATAAAAAGCACAACAACATTGTCTTTTTGAACAATAAAATAATACAACAGAAAAATTATTTTACTCTATAACTATTAAGTCATTGAATTTTGCTAAATTAGAATAATTGTGAAATTAAAATTTGAGTTATTTTAATCAACTTCGTTGCATTAAATATATGGGAAATAACTCTTAAACTAACGAATTTCTTCATAACTCAATACATCATTCGCAAAATTCTTAATGACAACCTGAATTATGCATTTGTGTGTGTTTTTGTCTTATTTCGTTCTTTTCCTTTAAGTATTTTTTTATTCAGTCTGTAATTTTTTCTTCTGTGTGTTGTTAGACCCCGTCAGGCCTCTCGCATGTGTCAACTATGTTAGT
>NW_026734040.1:0-40475 GCF_028476545.2 Physella acuta
CAGTGGATCGGTCGCCATTTTCTTACGGGTTAGCAGTCCAGCTCTCTACCGCTAGACCAGGGGTCGGCAACCTTTTGAGACGAAAGAGCCAAAAGTTACAATTTACAACATTACCCGGTTTTTAAAGAGCCACTAACATTTTAATGTCAATAGTATATTGGTTTAGTATATATATATATATATATATATATATATATATTTATATATATATATATATATATATATATATATATATATATATATATATATATATATATATATATATATATATATATATATATATATAATCCTAAACAAATATCATACTATATATATATATATATATATATATATATATATATATATATATATATATATATATATATATATATATATATATATATAAAACAATGTATGTGTGTGTGTGTGTGTGTGTGTGTGTGTGTGTGTCTTTTATGCATTACCACACCTCTAATCACATCGCCGTGAAACTTCGGGAAGTTGTTGAGAATATTCCTGGGGAGGTTTCTGCGAAAAAAAAATTTCAAATTCGCAGGGGTGGCGCCCCGGCAGGGCGCGATTTGTTTTTTCTCTAAATACGGTGTATAAAAATAAAAGTTACAATTTACAACATTACCCGGTTTTTAAAGAGCCACTAACATTTTAATGTCAATAGTATATTGGTTTATATATATATATATATATATATATAATCCTAAACAAATATCATACTATATATATATATATATATATATATATATATATATATATATATATATATATATATATATATATATATATATAAAGCAATGTATGTGTGTGTGTGTGTGTCTGTGTGTGTGTCTTTTATGCATTACCACACCTCTTAGCACATCGCCGTGAAACTTCGGGAAGTTGTTGAGAATATTCCTGGGGAGGTTTCTGCGAAAAAAAAAATTTCAAATTCGCAAGGGTGGCTTCCCGGCAGGGCGCGATTTGTTTTTTCTCTATATACGGCATATAAAAATAAAAGTCTATTTTGATTTCACACTGTTCATCCGATAGGCATGAAACTTTGGGGAGTTCGTTATAACCCTCTAGGGAAGGGTTATGTAAAAAAAATAATTTTTAATTTCGCAAGGGCGGCGCCACAGGAGGGTGTGATTTTTCTCTAATACGTATATAAAAATAATAAAAGTGAATTGCGGTGACACCGTTCACGCGATCACCATGAAACTTTGGGAACATGTAGAGAATATTACTGGGGAGATTTCTGCGCTAAAAACATTTTTAAATTTGCAGGGGTGGCGCCCCGGCAGGGCGCGATTTGTTTTTTTCTCTTTATGCGGTATATAAAATAAATAAAAGTGAATTGGGGTGACACCTTTCACACGATCGCCATGAAACTTTGGGGAGTTCCTTATAAAACTGTAGGAAAGGGTTCTGTAAAAATCATTTTTAATTTTGCAAGGGCGGCGCCACGGGAGGGTGCGATTTTTCTCTATATACGGTTTATAAAAATAAAAGTCTATTTCGGTTTCACACCGTTCATCCGTGTATCATGAAACTTTGGGGAGATGATTAGATCACTCAATAGTAGGAATCTGCAAAAAAAAATATTGTTTAATATTGCAAGGGCGGCGCCCTCCGGGGGGGGGCGATTTCTTTTCTCTATACACGGTATATAAAAAATAAAAATCGGATGCGGTTCATCAGATTGCCATGAAACTTTTAGGGAGTAGATGAGAATACTTCCGAGAATATTTCTGCGAAAAAGAAAACTAAAGTTTCTTATGGGCGGCGCCATATAGGGTACAACTTTCGTCAATACACGGTTGGGCGCCCAGAGTTTTAGAGCGACTATGTTGGCACTTGGCATCCGTTAATCGAGCGTCCTGCATAGCGAGTAAGGGGTACTACTATATTCAGCGGTAAAACTACAACAGGCTTAAAAAATTAACTTTGTAACGAGAGGAAATCCTTCTGTACAGTTTGGTCACCTTGCTTAAGGAGCCAGGGGTCGTACGCCGCGCCTATGCGGTAGTGTAATCGGGGGGTGGGGGCCCTGAGAGCGCCCCTCTACGTCTCTGACACAACGGCGGTCACCGAAGTGTTCTACCATATTATTTCGGTGAGCGATTAATGTACACTCAATGTATTCATGCGGTAGTGTAGGTGAACCCGTATCCCGATATTTATGATCCATTGTTTACATTTAAATAACTCACTTTTAGAAAAGACGGTCACGCGTCCAAGAACATATGATTGGTAACGCGTTGGTGAAATCCTAATACATTCGTCAAACTTTCTTCTATCTCCGCGGCAACGCGCGGGGGACGGGTACGCTAGTATATATATATATATATATATATATATATATATATATATATATATATATATATATATATATATATATATATATATATATAGGGGCCTATATATAAATATATATATATATATATATATATATATATATATATATATATACATATAATTTAAAAAATAAATAGCATTGAATATATGAGATAATCTCATTTGAATTTGTGTTGAGAGGATCTACTATGTAAGTCAGAGTACTTGCATTTCTTTTGAATTGCTAAAATCTCAAAGTGAAAACACCCTTCATTTTGTTTATATTAATGCTGAAGTGATTGAATAGTAGCATTGGTTTCATAACGATATTTGTTTCAGATTTTTTTTGTAATTAAGTAATTTACCGCTCACCATATATTCAACAAAAAAGTATTTTTTTTTCGAAACAAACCACTTCTTCAAGCAAGACATAGTCCGGGTTTTCCTTTCAGTTTTTTAGCTGGTTTAGTTTCTTTGCGATATCCACTATGATGTTTAATGTTTCAATTCGGAATTGACAATGTAATAGGAAGTACATTGAGATATGGAGTAACTAAATATTTTAAAATAATAGTGAATGTTTATTGTTTATATCTATTGTTATATCGTTTATTACCGAGTGTTGCAGACTAATATTTTTATGAGTTTTGAAAATAAAAAATAAAAAATTATTAATATTTGTGCATGGAGCTGAAGAGCCGCAACTGGACACCAAAAGAGCAGCATGCGGCTCGCGAGCCGCAGGTTGCCGACCCCTGCGCTAGACCACTCCGTCCCATATTTTTTAAGACAACCCCCTGCTGGGGTGAAATGTCACACTTTTTCTTTGGTGTGACATTTCACCCCGGTCATTAAAAAAGAATACTTGGTACAAAACATGCAAAATATTTTTTTTTCTCTTTTCTTTCTTGAATTTCCAAATTATTAATGTCATTATATTCCCCTAGCATGTATACAGCGAAAAAGATAATACTAGGCAAATCTTCTTTCTTCTTCTTCATTCTTAATTTTTAGTGTTGGAAGGGATCGAGCCTTATCTGCCAGAGGGTTTGAAGTCGAGACTTTTTCGAATTTATCAACCATGAGCTTTTGCCGACTCGACCACGCCTCCATCACAATTAAGGATACGTGTCAATTGGTTATGCACCATTGAGGCCATTGAATCCGATTTCAACCAGCTTTTTTTTTTGGATTTGCTTCCATAGCCTTTGTCCAACCAAGAACAAACTACAAGCCAGCAGTTGTTTGATTTTGGAGTTGTTTCTCCTAGAAGAGTGGCTGTCCCCAGCTAACGAGCTTCATCTGCCCAAGGCAAGCATTGGCGGAAATAGAAAAAAAGGGCCACACCAAAAAAAATGTTGCGCCCCATATATATAATTATATATATATATATATATAATTATATATATATATATATATATATATATATATATATATATATATATATATATATATATATATATATATATATATATATATATATAAATATATATATATAAATGTTTGTTTGTTTGTTTGTTTGTCTTTTATGCAGTGGCGTAGGCAGGGGGGGGGGGGGTTAGGGGGGATCATAACCCCTTCCCCCCATAGACCCCTCGGTATATATATAAAAAGTATGAGGGGGGTGCAAATCGAAAGTTTTAGAGGGGGGGGGGGGGTGCAAATCGAAAGTTTGGGGGGGGGGGGTGCAAATCGAAAGTGTGAGGGGGGGTGCAAATCGAAAGTTTTTCCCCGGGTAAAGATTTGAATCCCCCCCCCCCCCCCCCATTGAGACGATCCTGGCTACGCCACTGCTTTTATGCATTACTACACCTCTTATCACATCGCCGTGAAACTTTGCGAAATTGTTGAAAATATTCTTGGGGAGGTTTCTGCGAAAAAAAAAACTTCAAATTCGCAGGGGTGGCGCCGCGGTGGGGCGCGATTTGTTTTTTCTCTATGTACGGTATATAAAGATAAAAGTCGATTTTGGTTTGACACCATTCATCCGATCGCCATCAAACTTTGTTGAGTTAATTAGAACACTCTGGGGAAGGGTTATGTAAAAAAAAAATCATTTTTAATTTCACAAGGGCGGCGCCACGGGAGGGTGCGATTTTTCTCTACATACGGAATATAAAAATATTAAAAGTGAATTGCTGTGACACTGTTCGCACGATCGCCATGAAACTTTGAAAGGATGTTGAGAATATTTCTGGGGAGATTTCTGCGCTAAAAACATTTTCAAATTCGCAGGGGTGGTGCCCCGGCAGTGCGCGATTTGTTTTCTATATATATATGGTATATAAAAATAAAAGTCGATTGCGGTCTCACAACGTTCATCCGATAGCCATCAAACTTAGAGACTTGATTAGAACACTCCAGGGAAGGGTTCTGCAAAAAAATCATTTTTATTTTCGCAAGGGCGGCGCCACGGGAGGGTGCGATTTTTCTCTATATATGGTATATTAAAATAAACGTCGATTGCGATTTCACGGCGTTATCCCGATCGCCATCAAACTTTGGGGAGTTGATTAGAACACTCCGGGGAAGGTTTCTTCAAAAAATTTTTTTATTTATTTCGCAAAGGCGGAGCCACGGAATGTTTGGATTTTTCTCTATATACGGTATATACAAATAAAAGACGATTGCGGTTCGACACAGTTTATCCCGGTGCCATAAAACTTTAGGGAGTTAATGAATACTCCCGAGAAGGTTTCTGGGGTGAGAGGGGGAAATAGAGGTGGGTGGTGGGGAAGGGGAATTTAGTTTTGTATGGGCGGCCCCCCGGCAGGATGCGATTAGGCGCCCTGGTCTTTCCCGTGAGCACTATAGTGAATACGTTCAGTCTAAACAGTGTTATAGACAATGGATAGGATGGGGCGTTACAAACGCTTACTAAATTCTATCAGAAAAATTAACCAAGGTTAGATTATTAACTGGGATATTTCTTTTTGTCCGTAAAAATAAACCGGGAGTGATCTCCCCTAAACTTTCTCGAATATTCTAATATAACACTACGTGGGATGTCAACTCGGAATATAGACATGATTTTTGTTTACTTAAACTTTTAAAAATAGAATAAAATCTAATAGAAAAAAAAATTGCGCACCAAGCGAGCACCAAAACGAAATGTGCGTAATAGTGCGCAATATTATTAGTACTTTAAAAATTTACATTAGTTTTTTGAGAAATCGGAAGTAGCGTAAATTACTACTTCCGGTCAACGTAAATTACTCAAAATTTAACAGAAGGTAGAGAATTAGATCTTTTACTTACATGTGAAATTTCATTTATCTATCTGAAATAGTACTCAAGTTATAGGCTTTTGAAAAATTCAAAGTAGAAAAAGTACCACTTCCGGTTGTCGGAAATCGCTCAAAAGTTGATACGGATCTACGATTTTGATATAATACTTATATATGAAATTTCATCAACCTAGCTGTAACGGTACTCAATTTATCGTGTTTACACACAGACACACAGACATTCACACACACACACACACACACACACACACAGACATACGGACAAGATTGCAAAATTATGTTTTTCCGTATCAGTGAGGTGTAAAACGTCGAGATTTGTAAAAATCTCGATTTTTTTTTTTTGCACGATTACAATACTTTCTCTATACTACGTATATACGAGAAAGTAAAAATCCATACAGTTTCGTCACTTTGCGAATGATACAATTAGCATCTATTTTTAGATAATCCAAATAGAAATTGAGATCGAGCATCTAAGAATCAGAGGCGTAGCGAAGGGGGGGCAGGGGGGTACATATGTCCCCGGGCGCCGACCTTAGGGGGCGCCAAAATGGGTTGGAAAAACAAATTTAAATATTATTTTAGCTGAATTTTTGCTTTATAAATAAATAAAAAAATATATGAGGGGGGGTGCAAATCGAAAGTTCGAGGGGCGGGGGGTGCAAATCGAAAATTGAAAGGTTGATCCCGAGGGGGGCGCCAAATTGAAAGTTTGTCCCCGGGCGCCGGGAAGGGTCGCTACGCCTCTGCTAAGAATAGACCATTAGTAACGCTAACATATTGCATCAGTCACTCTGGTGTTTAAAACACTTCAAATAATTTTTGTACGGGTTAAATAACAAATCCTGTTCATTTGTGTCATTTTAGCGAATGACGCAATCTGCATCGTTGTTAACAGGATGCTATTTGGCTCGATGGCGCCTGTTAGTTTTAAGCAGCCAGGGTTGGTACGCTGCTCCTATGCGCCAAGAGCGCCCCTCTACGTCTCTGACACATGGGCGGTCACCGAAGTGTGTTCTACCATATTATTTCGGTAAGTGATTAATGTACACTCAAGTTTTTCATTCGGTAGTGTAGGTAAACCCGTGTCCCGATATTTATGATCCAAGCGCAGGCATTGTTTACATTTAAATAACTCACTTTTAGAAAACAAGGTCACGAGTCATTTCGGGCTCGTTCGAGTTTTGAAAATTAAATTAATTCTTAGTTTTTTTTTTTCTTCTTTTTTTTATTTTTAAATCAAGTTACCACAACACGTCATTTATGTGAGTGCTTTATTAGTCTGTTTTGATAACATTTGATGTAATATATGTTATGTTTATTTGTATAATGTTTTTTTTAATTTATTTTATTAGTTTTAAATACCTTTTCTTTTTTTCTATGTCATTCTTTATTATGTATTTTAAAAATAATAATAATTAAGAGAAGTAATTGCTTTTTAATTTGTTTAATGCAAATCTATTAAAAAGTGCTAAATAAAGAGCACACATATTTAACTATTTTAAAAAGGGAAATAAGTCACTGAAGTGGTTTGAACGTTTGCCTATCTTCGACACTACAACTCATGTCTATATATTTTTTTACGCAACGGCGTGTGTTAGCTACTGTAGTAGCTCTGTGGTTTTTTTTTCCACAAAACCACTATCAAGGCTTAGTTGTTGCGGCGTTAGTATGTACACACTACCACAAACACGCCCCGGTTTATACTGATGGTGAAAGAAACACCCCTTGGTGACGGCCTTGGTGTCAGGGGCGACACGGGGCTCTTGGGACACGGCCACCGGCGGAGGCCCCTAATGCAGCAAGACTGATGATTCAAGTAGTACACCTATTCCCCTGTGCAGGACACCCAATAAGCGGACCCCTGGTGCTTAGATAGCCACTGGGGATCTCAGGGCGCGTAACTACACATTTAAACAAATGTTAGGTCAATGAGTACTCAAAAACTTCCCAAATTTTACCAAAGTTGAGATGGTCTCAACTACTTTCCCTAAAGCCTATTGTGAAACACTCAAGGGAGAGAATTCAAATTATACACGTTTACTATCGTATTTGTTTGTAAAACAAAATTGAAGTAAACGTACATCAAACCGAAAGTGTATAGAATAGTTGTTCTACCAATACAACAAACGAGCATTTTACATTATAAGATCACAATGGATTGTGGCCCGTAATCAATGATATAAAGAAGCAAAAGTGGTCTTAATACCTAGGGGCCTCTCGCGAGATGGACTTTGATTTATTTTCAAAACAATTTTGCCGACAAAAGCATGTGTTTGATTGTAGGAGAAAGAGGACTCGGGATTTTGTCTATAGAATAAAGGTAATCCAACTGCAGCTACAGTATTCTTTTTACAAAACAACCATCAAGTAAAAAATGCAAGAAAATATTTTTTTTAACTATAAAAAAATTGATTATGGTCCGCTGTGGGCCCCTAAACTGCCTAGCCCCCCCCCCCCCCCCGCAATACGGGGTCTGGCGGCACTGTAGTTCCGCTTCTGAAGTCAAGTAGTAGTAGTAGTAATAAATAATTTTACTCAGTAATAATAACCTTTATAGTCCAATCATTACATATGCAATCACTGAATTTTTTTTGTTTAGGTCGTTTCTTTGAAATTAGTCTAAGGCGTTCAACTTGCTTTTTTTCTTCACAGATTCATGCCAAGACAATACCAGCGCAAGACAACGAGAGGAACATTTACGAAACATGCCATTAAGATGGCATTTGCAGCCCATTTTGAAGGAAAGTCGCTCCGTAAAGTTGTATCCGACTGCGGGGTTAATTATAAGACCCTTCAACGCTATGTAAATCTGCTCAAAACAGACGGCAACATTGAGAAGCCAACTTTTGGCTACAGTACGCAGAAGAGCAAGTTTCGCTGGACTACATCATTGAAGCCTCTTCAATCTTCTATGGCCTAACTCTGAGATAATTACTCAAACTAGCCTACAAAGTTGCTGTCGCCAACAAAATTTCAATGCCAGAATCCTGGTCCTGTGCGAAATCTGCAGGAGAAGATTGGCTAAAGGCATTCAGACAACGTCACAAGGACCAGCTATCCCTGCGAAGTCCTGAGTCAACATCACTCAATCGCATACAGGCATTCAACAAAACATGTAAAGAAACTGATGAACGAAGAAGGGGACTGAGGTTGAATACCTTAAAAGAAGTTAAAAGGTGAAAAACAAATTCATAAACTTCGAAACTGACGAAGTATGTTCTGTGAATAAAAAAAAACATCATTACTTTGCTGACAAAGTCTGACATTTCTGGGACAAAACGCTCCAAGAGCGGCCATGTGTTCATTGAAGACATCGTGAAATATGCAGCTAAAATCTATATATATATATATAATTCTCTTCTTGGAGACGCTAGAAAACAAGCTGTAAGCGCGCTCCCTACCACCCCCACCCCTACATGGTCTGGTGAGCTGTGGTTCACGCTAAATGTTTACAATCATAGAGCCGGGTTTAGTGACGGCTATTAGGGGCAGATAATTTAGTTTGAAACGATTTTAAACTTAGGGGAGGTAACTAAGAGGAGGCTGCTTTCACGGGGGTGGGGGGTGTAGGGTAAGGGTTAGGAGAAAGGGTGGGGGTAGTATAGTCCTTAACGACCTACTGATAATGTTTTAAAGCAAATATTTTCAGTGGCAGCATTGGTACTGTCGAATTCACAAATTATGAATTACTGAAAAGTTGAAAATAAAACAAATAAATAGTGTCGTATGATATGCCGCGGGTCGGCTCGTATTCTTTAACTGTTAACTGAAAGACAGCCTTACATTTCTTTTCAATTTTAGTACAGTCCTGTATTGATATCTTGGCCACTGTCCTCTTTATGGCCCTGTGTTATGTCTGCGGCTCTTCCCGTGTCCACAATAAAAAAAAATCTTTTACTTTTTTAATTCAATCTTATGTAAATTTTGTAATAATTACAAATCTGGTCCTCATTTACACACACAAACACACACACACACACACACACACACACATATATATATATATATATATATATATATATATATATATATATATATATATATATATATATATATATATATATATATATATATATATATATATATACATAAATATATATATATATATATATATATATATATATATATATATATATATATATATATATATATATATATATATATATATATATGTATATATATATATATATATATATATATATATATTATATATATATATACATATATATATATATATACATATATATATATATATATATATATATATATATATATATATATATATATATATATATATATATAGGCCTATATCATCTAAACATTCATTAATATTCATGATTGTTAAGGGAAATTATTTTCAATAGCAAAAAATGATTTTTGGATCAAATAGATTTAACCATATAACATTTGAAAATGTGTGACTTTTCACCCCAAGCATGTGACTTTTTTACCCCGCACTGGGGTAAAATGTCACAATTCTAAATCACCATTTTGCAAGTCTGTCATGGGCATACCGTGAACAGCTATTCCCAACGGCTCTGCATACAGTCAGAGTTTCTTCCAGGCATCTCTTCGGGGGGGCGAAGCCCCCCCGAAAATTTTTTACCGCCCCCCCCGAACGAAATGAAATTTTTATAATTTATATAGAAAATATATACTTTTAACAGTGTCCGCCCCCCCGAAGAAAGTTTACCGCCCCCCCGAAGATTTCAAGTGCCCCCCCGGAGAAAAAAGTCTGGAAGAAACACTGCATACAGTTATCTGAAATGTGGAACTAGTAACCTTGGCATTGTTAAAGGTTCATAATTCTTGTCTCCAGATCCTAAAAAGTGAAATGTGTAACTTTTTACCCCCTCCGCCCATAATATATATATATGTATATATATATATATATATATATATATATATATATATATATATATATATATATATATATATATATATATATATATAATTTATATATATATATATTATATATCCTAATATATAAATATATATTTTTGCCGGATATCACGTCAGAATCTTCAGCGATGGTGCCCTGTCAAAACGGCCCGGGACAAATCGACCCCGTCAAAACGGCCCGTTAATTTGACCCCGTCAAATCGACCCCGACAAAACGACCCCGTCAAAATAGCCCCGTCAAAAGGGCCCCGACTTATTGGCTCCTGTCAAATGGGCTCCCGTTATATTGACTCGTGACATATAGGCTCCCGACACATGGGCTCCCGACATTTAGGCTCCCGACAAATGGACTCCCGACATATTGGCTCCCGACAAATAGGCTCAGGACATATTGGTTCCCGACAAAGCGGCTCCCGACATATTGGCTACCGACATAAGGGCTCACGACATATTGGCTCCCGAAAAATGGGCTCCCGACATATTGGCTACCGAAAAATGGGCTCCCGACATATTGGCTACCGACAAAATGACTCCCGACATATTGGCTACAGACAAATGAATTGTATGACCACTATTGGCAGAAAAGTAACCATTTTGTCCTACCTCCACTAGTACTATAACCTCTTTTAAATGTCTGATTGAAATTGCTTTTTCATGAAAAAACATCAATTCACAAACAAATTAAGCCCTTAACAGCTAAAATCCACCAATTCTAAAATTTTGATGTTTAATTTACAACAGTAAAGATCTGTTGCTTAAAAGCGAGCACAGAAGTGAAAATGTATGATATTCATGATGTTTACAGGATAACGGCACTTTGTTTTGATAACTTACAAGCATACTGCATGTTGGCAGGTACAGTGTGGATTCCTCTCCCTACACACTGAGTTGGAACAGCCTATAACCGACTGCATTATGGAAGTCATAGATAGATGACACTTAAATTAAAACACTATTTCTTATAATAGATAAACTAATATAAAAATAAGGCCTGCCGAACAAGAGACGCAAACTTTGTATTACTTAAGAGTGTTGGATAAGCTAACTCTAAAGAGTATTGATGAAGGGGTCCCACTGGCAGGTGTCATATTCAATGAGACCGCTTTGCCGGGAGAATTAGTCTCTACAAAAACGGTATTGTCAGTGGTCCTTTTGTCGGGAGCCAAATTGACAGGAGCCTATTTGTCGTGAGCCAAAATGACGGGGGCTTATTTGTCGTGAGTCGTAATGACGGGGGCCGTTTAGTGGAGAAACTAAATGGCGGGAGCCTTTTGTCAGGAGCCTTATTGACTGGAGCCCTTTTGTCGGGAACCTATATAACGGGAGCCTATTTGTCGAGAGCCTAAATGACGGGAGCCTATTTATCGGGAGCCTTTATGACGGGGTCCATATGTCGCAGGCCATTTTGACGGGGTCAATTTGACGGGGCTCTTATGTCGGGGCCGATTTGTAGGGGTCGTTTTGACGGGGCCGTTTTGTCATTGGCCGTTTTGACGCCGCACGTTCAGCGATATATGGAGAACTTGCTACGGACTTTTGTTGAAAATAATATGGTAGATGTTTTAAATGTATAACCACAATTTTATTTAAAGAAGAGAAAAAAAATAATAAAGGCGTATTCGAATGTAGAAAAACAGTTTTAATTATGCAACAGGAAAAGCGTTTATAGTTGTGAAAAAGAATGCATAAAACAGTGACGTCATTAATGTTTATGACGTCATCTGCCGTGTTTAGAATAAAAAGAAATGAACTATTTAATTCAAATATTATTTAGATCTACGTACGCTATAAAATTTATACAATACAATTTTGCTCGGGCTAAACTTAAAAAAAAATTCTATTAGGATTCTAAATCTAGATATTCTAGATCATCTAGATCTAGAGATTCTAGATCATCTAGATCTAGAGATTCTAGATCTAGATGATCTAGCTAGATCTACGGAAAAACTAGACTTACACAGATGTAGACCCTACCTAGATCTATAATCTATTCAAATAATACATTTCTATACTAAAGTATTTCAGGCCTTAATTACTTTATTGAAATCTTTGTTTATCTATGCAATTTTATGCAATTTGCTAATCTCTATCTAATATATAAAGCTCAATTCTGTATGCAAAAATAAATATGTTTGTCGTGGATACTTCGATGGATTTAAGTGTTAGATTATTATCGTGCTCATAGTCTACATTTATGAGTTAAAAAATTACTATTGAAAGTCTTTAAAAACAATTTTCATTTTATGTACTTAGAATAATAATTTTCAATTATGAACATTACATACATTTTTTAAAAAGTGTATCGACGTTTATAAAATTTCTAAAATTGTGTCTGAAATGTATTGACTGCACAGTTACTTCCCTTTAAAAAAATTATTAAATCGGGGGAAGAAAGAATTTACTTTTTATTACTTTGTTTTGGTGTTACGAAAAAAAAATAATTACACAATTAGCGGGGATTTATTAAGTGCAATGTCGTTGGTATTTTTAATACTGCCTTTTATTTATTCTATACACTGAACATACTGTTAAATAATTATTTTTTTAAATCAATAACATTTAATAAGCCAGGTCCTACAAATCCTATATGTTTATTACTTTCCATTTACTGATAAGCTTGGAGTATTATCATTTTGTTCACTAAATTAAAATAGGCGCGTCCGCCGGCGCCCCTGCACGGTTCGATTTGGCACCCTGTGCTATCATGTGAGCGCTATGCTGCATAATTTTGTTTTAAACAGTGAGATAGACTATGGATAAGAAAGGTTACTATACTTTAAGTGAATCAAATCCGGGCGTCCTCCGGCACCCCGACAGGGTGCTATTTTGGCGCCCCGGGCCTTCCCGTGTACGCTATGGTACCTACGTTCGCTTAAGTTCAAAACACTATGAATAAGTTATGTACTATAGTCGTTTACTAAGTTGAATCAGGCGGTTACGTCATTGTGCGTCCTCTGGCGCCCAGACAGGGTGCTATTTGGGGCCCCGGGCCCCCCGTGTTCGGTTTGGCGCCTACGTTCGTTAAAGTGAGTGCAAAAGACTATGAATAAATTGGGGTACTATAGTCGTTTACTAAGTTGAATCAGGCGGTTACGTCATGGTGCGTCCTCTGGCGCCCAGACAGGGTGCTATTTGGGGCCCCGGGCCCCCCGTGTTCGGTTTGGCGCCTACGTTCGTTAAAGTGAGTGCAAAAGACTATGAATAAATTGGGGTACTATAGTCGTATATTAAGCTGAAACAGGCGATTCCGCCCCGGGCTAGACTGTGAGCACTTTGCGTTTATGTTCGCGTTAGTGTTTTCTTTGTGTTTAGGTTGGGTTTGCGTTAGTGGTTGCGTTTTGATTTGGTTCGTTTTTGTTTTGTTCTTTCTTTTTTCGTTTGTGTTTTTTCTTTGGGTTTGTGTTTGTGGATGGTTTTGCGTTTGGATTGTGTTTGTTTTCGTTTGCTTTTTCATTTGTTTTTTTCTTTGTGTTCGTATTGGTGTTTGTGGTTGGGTTTGTTGTTAGGTTTTTGTTTTCGTTTGCTTTTTTGTTTGTTTTTTCTTTGTGTTTGTATTGGTGTTTGTGGTTGGGTTTGTTGTTAGGTTTTTGTTTTCGTTTGTATTTGTAATTGTGTTAGCGTTATGTTTGCGTTTTGTTGTTTTGGTTTTGGTTGGTTGTGGTTTGGGTGGGCAATGCCGGGTTTATGATGATTACTAAACACACAGGTAATGGTCTTTAACAGAAAGGTTTTTCACAGAAGCCAGAGCAGGACCTGGCCGGGACGGCTAGTAATATATAAAGCAAAGTTGTCGGCAGAGTTTCTTCCAGGCATCTCTTCGGGGGGGCGAAGCCCCCCCGAAAAATTTTTACCGCCCCCCCGAACGAAATGAAATTTATATAATTTATATAGAAAATATATACTTTTAACAGTGTCCGCCCCCCCGAAGAAAGTTTACCGCCCCCCCCGAAGATTTCAAGTGCCCCCCCGGAGAAAAAAGTCTGGAAGAAACACTGGTTGTCGGGTGCCCGATAGGACACATCCCGGCGCCGCAGGCGCTTCAAATTTGGCAGGATCTTGCCTTGGGGCGACAGAACACGGTGGCCGGTTGGCCGAAAAGTCTACGATGAGGGGGTCAAAACTGACCTCGACTGACCGGCGCCTTATATGAACTATAAATCGAAAAAAAAATGTCCACGTAGGAACCTCTTCATAACTCCTGAGGTCGTAGACCGACCCTCGGGCGAATTAATTAAGCATTCAAATTCTCCATGTTTTCGAAAGCCTAAGCGAAGCTGGGCAGCATGCCTAATATATATATATATATATATATATATATATATATATATATATATTCATATAGCCTATATATAGGCTATATATGGTACACCATTAAGTACCGCACCGGGTGACACCCGATCTCGCTACGCCACTGGATCTAGATTAGATCATTGTTGGTCTACGGCTCAGCGAATTACCTCATGCTTTCTCTGCGGCTTGGCTCATCTAATTATTTTTTTTAAAATATGCATGTATTAAATAGGTCTAGAGATATACATGTCTGCAATTTTCATGTTTATAGATCTAACTATTTGCTGTTACATGTTTACATACCTTGATAATAGACAGGCTTGAGGCTAGGTAGACCTATTATATTTTACAAGTATAGTTAGTTGTACAAGAATATAGATCTAGAATCTAGATCTTGAATCTATATCTCTCGTAGAATAAAAGAAAAAAACTTGATCTCTGATTTCAGTCGCGACTCGACTTTTTTTTTTAAAATCGTTTTTCTATTCTTCTTTCTTAACCACGACTTAATCGATAAACGTGGCTACTTGGGTTTCTCTTTTGCCCCACTAACCCCTTTCCCAATTTTCGCTTGCAGAATTTGATGGTCGCCTAGGATACTTGATGGGTACACATTTCTCCTCATTGTTAAACACTGGATGAGAGCAATGCTCGCTCTGGCCACGAGGCTTGTGGAGACTGCTTGCATGCTAGCCACGCTAGGCCTAATCGATAGCGACGTCTGTGTGATGTTGAGTGTGTAGATTCTGTGTCGCGTCAAATGATGGAAGATTGCTGGTGCTTTCTTCTACATAAACTTTTGTAACTTATATATTTCATTAGGCTAACCACTTTTTAATTATTGGCCTTTGCCTTTAGGATGTAGATCTAGAATGTATATCTAGATCTAGGCTGCAATCCGTTTCTTGTTTGTTTTTTTTTAAAGCTAGACCAACGAGTCTTGGCAATATTAAGAAGAGATCACGATTTAGAATTAGAGTTAGACCTAGATATAGATCTAGTCTACTCGTTTATTGCACATCTTTTATTGCAAGTCGTTATTAATTAATACTGCAATAGTGTAGTTCATGTTTGCTCTCTTTGAGTAACTAAACTTAGTCTCACTAATGACTAGTCTAATGGAGATGTCGAGGGGGAAAATCCCTTTTTGATTATATTAGACTATTGTTTTCAAAGGTCTAACAGTGTTTTATTTGACACCTCGAACTAGGACTAGTCTATCTAGATTTGGGATCTAGTAATGTTCTAGCTTAGTAGACTACTAGTCTCTAGGTATTGTACTACTACTAGATTCTAGATCTAGATTATTGTTGATCTAAGTAAGTGACCGAAGTAGACTAACGCCACCTGGGATGATTTCAAATGGAAAGCCTAAATAAAAATAATAGAATAGATTTTTAGCATATTAAGTCAACTATTTTATTTTTAATGCTTAATTTTGCTAATTCTAATGTTATCAATAAATAAATCTATTAGGCCTAATTAAATTTAAAAGTATTAGTGGGTTATTTATTAATCAAGCATTTAATTTGGCCTATTATAAAAATGTAATAAAATGTTGAGATCTTATAGACTTATTGTAACAATAGCATGTTTATTATGAGTTAATTACTATAGACCTAGATCTATATGAAATTTTTGTTTTTATAGGCCTATACTTTAGTTACATGTCATAAGCCTTTATAGGTCTAAACCAGTGGTGTATGCAGGTTTTTGTGTTTTGCAGTATGGTATGCACAAGAGTGCACTAGAAGGTGCCATCTTCTCTCACTGAATATATATATATATATATATATATATATATATATATATATATATATATATATATATAGGCCTATATATATATATATATATATATATATATATATATATATATATATATATGTGTGTATGTATGTATACTGTGATACAGGTGCAAACATACATTGTTTTTTTTTTCTTTAAAGTAATTGCAAATTTCATTATTCTTATGCTTTTTTACCCTAATGATTCTCATATTGTTAAATCAATTATATTTTAATTAATGATACAAAATAAGCTATAGCCCTACATTATAAAAAGCTTTAAATCTATGGGCGAACAAACAAAAAAGGCAGGGAGTAAAAAAGATGGGAAGACACATAATTGTATGAGAGATATGGAGGAAGATGTTTAAAAACATAAAAGGACATAAAATGACTCCTTTCAGCATGTGTCAGATGTCTTTCTTAGGTCTTTAAAAAAAAAAATTCTGCAAAGCAAATGACATAGAAAGCTCATAATGAAAAAAATAGTGAGTCGGGGATGGCATGATCAGATGATAGAACTTTTGACTGCTAACCCAAAAGTCTGGAGTTTGATTCCCGGTTTTAAGTTTATAGGATGTACTTGAATCCACTGAGCTCTGATTGATACCTAACTCCCTCTGGATATGCTACTGGCCTAATTATATTATATTATTATTATGCTTCTTAGGGGTACACAATATTATAAAATAGATTAGGCCTATACAATTTGCTAGTCCCAAATATTAAGGCTAATTACAGGATTTAACATGTATTTTGTGGTGAACCTATTATATGATACATCCAATTGCTACCAATGCTTTTAAGACATGCCAATCAAGTATAAAGAACTGCTAGAATACCAATAAGTTAAGTAAAAAAAAAGTAAAGTTCCCTTTTCAAACCTGAAGGTCTATAAGGCTAGTGAAGTAGAGTTCACTTGTTTCTGTGACCTCGGCACAGAAAGAGATAGTGTGGTCAGCACTATGCCCATCCGCCTTTACTTTCCCTAATGTGAGTTAGGTACACATCAGAGTTGGGTGGACTCAGGGAAGGTCTACTGACTTGAACCTGGATTTGAACTTGAGACTTATGGGTTAGCAGTCCAGCTCTCTACCGATACACCATTCTGTCCAATAATGCCCATAAAATTATCAGTAGCCCATTGATTACATTAGTCATCCATAAATGCCATCAGACTTCACTGGTGGGGGTCAGAACTTTGTGACCATGAGGGGGAGGGTTAGGGTTAGAGAGTGGCACCTTTTTCGGAGATTAGTTTAAATATTTTTTTGGGAGTATATGGATCATTACCCACAGATCTTCACTGACCAACTAATTGCAAGTGTAACTATTAGTTAAGGTGTCAGCTTCAAGTTCATTGTCACATTGTATTAAATAAGAGACCTATTTTCTACTGGCATTTGGTTATTAATATCATTGCCAACCTGAGGAGGTAAATAAACTAAAGCCCTATCTTAGCATCACTCTGATATTTCCTTTCTAGTGGGAAGTAAACAGGTCACTTGCATGTCAGCAGATCCATCTTTCCAAGGAAATTATTTGAGATTTTAAATACAATTATGCTCTTACTATTCAACTAGGCATCTGCTCTATTCTGTAATAAATAAATTTATGTAGTTACAAACTGCTCTTTGGAGACCCATATGCCCACCCTGTTAAATGTGTGATAGAAAATTAGTGCTGTCACCTGATAAAAATCACCTTGATGATCTACTAATTTCATTGATATTTGTTCGTTAACTCATTGGTGGGTGTCTTCATATTCCAGTCAAAGGCTATTGCCCAGGTGTCAGGGACGTAGAGGGGGCTCTCCCAGCTACACTACAGCAGTTGGGCAGCATATCCCCCCCCCCCCCCCTTGGCATGTTTTAGTCATCAAATGTTGTGTGCCACCTATCAATATTATAGAGTGCTCTTTAAAAGAAACACATGTACCGTAGTGCTCACACGATAGCCTGAAGCGCCAAATCGCAACTGCCTGGATGTAGGGAACGACTATAATACCCCATTTTCTCCATAGTCTATTGCAGTTTAAAATGAACATGGGCACCATAACGCTAATGGGAAAGCCCTGGGTGCCAAATAGCACCCTGCCAGAGTGCTGCAGGACACGCCTGATTCTATTTAGTGAGAAACTATAGCAACCCATTTTATCCATAGCCTATTGCACTCTTTAAACCAAACGCATGTGCCATAGTGCTCACTGGGGAGCCTGGGGTACCAAATCGTCACATGCTGGAGCAGCGCCTGATTTGATATAGTCAATGATTGTTGTTGCCCATTGTTTCTTTAGTGTATAGCCTTTTTTTAAACTGAACCTAGGAGCCATCAACAGGATGTGCCTGGTGCGGTTTTAACGTTGAATCAAGTAGTACCTCATACCCGGTTTGTAGGACAGCCAATCAATTAATACCAAGTGCTAAGATAGCCGCTCTAGAACTCTGGGCGCCAAATCATATATTTAGAAAATTCGCACCCTCCAGGGTTGCCACCCTCATTATTCCCAAAGTATCATGGCACTCGGATGAACAGTGTCAAATCACATCTGACTTTTATAAACGTAGTACTTATAGAAAAATTGAATGGCACTCTGCTGTGATGCTGCCCTTGAGAAATTAATAATTTTTGGTGTGTGTAGAAACCTCCCCAGGAGTATCCTCAAATTCCAAAAGTTTCATGGCAATAGGATCAAAGGTGTAGTAATGCCTATAATACAAATAAACCCACACACCCACAAACATAATTTCATTTATATATAGAGATAGATCCATATATATTTATTTATATATATAGATATATATATATATATAAACGTTTGTGTAGATATACAAATATATATATATATACATGATCACATATATATAAATAAATATATATACATATATATGTATATATATATACATGTGTGTGTATATATATATACATGTGTGTATATATATATACATATATATATATATATATATATATATATATATATATATATATATATATATATATATATATATATATATATATATATATATATATATATATATATGTAAATGTAAATTATATATATGTATATATACATGTGTGTGTAGAAAGTATATGTATATTTATAAATATATGTATATAGAGATATGTTTTGTAATCATGTATATATATAAATGTATTTATCTCTATATAAATATATATATATAGAGGCCCATGTAATATTTATAAATATATATATATATATATAAGCATATATATATATATATATATATATATATATATATATTAGCAACTTTTTATACAATTAAGACATTTAAGATTGTAATGTATTTAGCTTCTATTTTCAACAGATTTTTATATAAATGATGGTTACTTAAGGAAAAAAGAAAAGTGGAATTCTGTACAGACTGCTAATGAGGCTCAGAAGCTGGGGTAGAAAGTTAATGTGTATGAAACTTAAAAGTGGTTTAAAATGCAGCACAATTAGGTATTTATCATGTTTTTTTACAATTGTAAATTAAGTTAAAATATCTTACCTTACAGTTATAGTTTGTCTCTCATTATCTAAAACTAGTTGTCGCTGCCTTTGTGAAAACTATTCTATAAAAGACTGTTTCTTGTGTGTTTATTAAGCAGCAAATACTGGGCACTGCCAGCTGTTTGGAAATACATATATGAAGAATCCAATTAAATGTCTATATTCAAAGATTTTGAGAAAATATTTATAAATTTAAACCTAACTCTTAACCTTACCCTAACCAACCACAACAACCACAACCCCTAACACAACATGAACATAAACATCAACAGAAGCCTTAACACTCACCTCTACCTGAAACATAAGTATATAAACTAAAGGTAATCATATATTTTAAAAAAAATCTATACTTGTTTTAAAAATATATTTTATAATACAAAATAATAGTATTGGTCTAAATAATGAATTCTGACAAAGAATCAAGTTACTTTCTTTTCTCTGAACCAAAACCAATATCTACTCATCAACCTAAATCTAAACCTAAACCTCTGAATTGGAACTCGAAATCTTTTTGAAACCAAAATTTTACTGAAAATTAAATTAAACCAAAAATGGAGCTCTATCTGGAACAGCCATTGAGCCAGCTAAAAAAATGAAACCAGAAATTGAATTTTATTTGGAAATGAAAGTTTTACTGGAAACAGAACATTATCCAGAGCTGAAAATTTAACTAAAAATCTGAAACTTAAACGTAACTTTTTTCAGAACCGGCATTTTTAATTTGATCCAGAAATTTTAATTTAAACAAATTTTTTTGCTGGAAATAATATTTCAACTGAATATGAATTAAAAAACGGAAACCGAAATTTATCCAGACACCAGCAAAGTTTTGAGTAAAAATTACTACAAAGAGGGATTTTCAGAGGAAAGTTAGGATGTGGAAGTTTGCATGTAAAAAAGTTTAACAAAAATCTGGCCCCAAAGCTAATACCGAAACCCATTATTTGGTATTTCGGTTGCAAACCAACTCAGAAATTTTTTATTTCCACTTTTTCCATAAATATTATGTGTATAATGGCAAAAAATTTCACGTTAAACAATGAATGATTATTGAGATATAATTACTGGAACAAACAGTCTATTATTTCTGGTGCTTGAAATCTAGATTTAGGCACTTTAGATTGTCCCAAATACTTTTCTCTGTCTTCTCTTGAAACACTCTTTAGTATATCATACCATGTTCTTCTTTATAAAAAACTAGCGTACCCGCCCCCCCCCCCCCCCCCCGCGTGTTACCGCGGGGATAGAAAAAAGTCTGATGAAATATATTAGAAGGATATCACCAATGCATTACCAATCATATGTTCTTAACCGCGTGTCCTTCTTTTCTAAAATTGTGTTATTTAAATGTAAGCAATGCTTGCGCTTGGATAATAATTATCGGGACACGGGTTTTCCTACACTACCGCATGAAAACCTTACGTGTACATTAATCACTCACCGAAATAATGAGGTAGAACACTCTTTGGTGACCACCCATGTGTGAGGGACGTAGAGGGGTGCTCTCAGGGCCCCCACCCCCCGATTACACTACTGCATAGGCGCGGCGTACGACCCCTGGCTCCTTAAAACTAAAGTGACACAAATGAACAGGATTTTTTTCTTTAACACGTAAAAAAATTATTTGAAGTATTTTAAATATCAGTGTGACCGAACAATATGCTAGCGTTACAAATGGTCTATTATTAGATGCTCGATCTCAATTTCTGACTGGATTGTCTAATAATAGATGCTTATTGCATCAATCGCAAAGTGACGAAACTCTACAGTAGGTTCCTCATAATCAAAAAGTTATTTTTTCACCTTTCGCAAGGTGACAAAACTGTACAGAAGGATTTCCTCGCGTTACAAAGTTATTTTTAGAAGCCTGTTGTAGTTTTACCACTGAATATAGTAGTACCCCTTACTCGCTATGCAGGACGCTCGATTAACGGTTGTCAAGTGCCAACATAGTCGCTCTAAAACTTTGGGCGCCAAACCGTGTATAAACGAAAATTGTACCCTACATGGCGCCGCCCATAACAAACTTTAGTTGTTATTTTTTCGCAGAAATATTCTCGGGAGTATTTTCATCTACTTCTTAAAGTTTCATGGCACTCGGATGAACCACATCCGAGTTTTATTTTTTATATACCGTGTATAGAGAAAAAAATCGCTCCCCCCCCCCCCCCCCCCCCGGGCGCCGCCCTTGCAATATTAAACAACATTTACTTGCAGAACCCTACCATTGAGTGATCTAATCATCTCCCCAAAGTTTTATGGTACACGGATGAACAGTGTGAAACCGAAATTTTATAAACCGTATATAGAGAAAAATCGCAGCCGCCCGTGGCGCCGCCCTTAGGAAATTAAAAAAAGGATTTTTTTTACAGAACCCTTCCCTGAATTGTTCTAATCAATTCCCCCAAAGTGTCATGGCTATCGGATAACGGTGTCACACCAAAATCGACTTATTTTTATAAACCGTATATAGAGAAAAATCGCACCCTCCCGTGGCGCCGCCCTTGCGAAATTAAAAATGATTGTTTACAGAACCCTTCCCTAGAGTTTTATAATGAACTCCCCGAAGTCACATGGCTATCGGATGAACGATGCCAAACCAAAATCGACTTTTATTTTTATATACCGTATATAGAAAAAAACAAATCGCGCCCTGTGAGGCACCACCCCTGCGAATTTGAAATATTTTTTTTCGCAGAAATCTCCCCATGAATATTCTCAACAACTTCCTAAAGTTTCATGGCGATCGTGTGAACGGTGTCACTGCAATTCACTTTTATTATTTTTATATACAGTATATAGAAGAAAAACGCACCCTCCCGTGGCGCCGCCCTTGCGAAATTAAAAATGATTTTTGTACAGAACCCTTCCCTAGAGTATTCTAATCAACTCCTCAAAGTTTCATGCCTATCGGATAAACAGTGTGAAATCAAAATAGACTTTTATTTTTATATACCGTATATAGAGAAAAACTAATCGCACCCTACCGGGGCGCCTCCCCTGCGAATTTGAAATTTTTTTTTTCGCAGAAACCTCCCCATGAATATTCTCAACAACTTCCCAAAGTTTCACGGCGATGTGATAAGAGGTGTGGTAATGCATAAAAGACACACAGACACACACACACACACACACATACATTGCTTTTTATATATATAGATAGATAATACTCTTCACCAGGTTCTCACTATTATTAACACTCTTCACTAGGTCATCACTTAAAACACTCCATCAAAAGTCTTCCATTACAACACTTATCACTAGCTTGTCTTATACAGTACTCTTCACCAATTCCTTCCTTACAACACTCTTTAGGTCCTCCCTAACAAAACCTTTCACTAGATGGGTTTAGCAAAGGCGTAGCTAGGGTTTTTTCAACGACTAAAATTGGAAGGATTGGTTAGTTAATAAACTTTACCAATCATAAAAGAAACTAATAGTATTAGAGTGTAATGTACTATTGTATTACCGTATATTGAATTAGTGAGTAGATAGCTCTTACAACACTTAGAAAAGAAACCAATTCTATTAAAGGTATATTGTGTAAAAGTAAAATAAGAAAAAGGTGGGGGCGCTTCTTCACCAAAGTAAATGGAAAGGATTTTCACCCTGTAATGGTGGGTAGATAAATCGTTTAACACTTAAAATAGAAACCAATTGTATTAACGCACAGTGTACAATTTCAATAGCCAGTTTTGTTTTTTGAAATGATGCAACTAGTTCTTTGTATGATTCTAAAGATTCTCTCAATTTCAACATGTGTATGTAAAGTATTGTTGGCTGGTGTCAATAGAAGCTCATTGGCGCCTTCGACTGACAAGGAAACCCAGTATTTTAATATAAGCTATTATCTTAAAACATGTAAACATTGTCAACAAAAAAAAATTTATCATCTTCAAATTGTATAATTATATGTAACAAACTCAGAAAACGCAATATGCATACTAAAACACAACAAACAGATAAGTACATTTAAAATTACTCAGCTACAATCGCAGTTCAAGTCTTCTTGACTCTTGGCTAATTCATCAAGAATTTCACCCTCTAAAATTATGGTGAATATTTAATAATACCAAACCATTTAGTCTATCTTCACAAGTAATGTTTCGCAAGTACGTTTTTAGCTGTGGAAAAAGAGCACCTGCTGACAACAGTTGTTACAGGTCATGTTACAAATATTTGCCGTTGTTTGTGTACTGTTGGAAATATTTTTACTTTGCACATTAAAAAAGCTCGATGAGCATTTTGCGGTACATTTCCACTAAAAATAATGTGGCACCACCACAGTTTCAGTTCCCCAATGCCTTCATAGATTACACTGCTGTTAATCGAACGTTCATATTTTTGCATAAGTGTTGTGGCATTCTTTTTCTGTTCTTAAGTAAAACATTAGTGATTGGGCAAAAGGCCCATAAAACTTCCCAACACAGATTTACGCTTTAGAGATCTGTCCCCTATTTGACATATAACAGAAAAGGAATAAATACAACCATAATATTCTTCAGCAGTATTTGCCAACATGTTGCAGCGTTAAATTTGTTTTCCAGCTAGATGTGGAAAAAGTATATCTATGTCAAACTGTTAATCAAACGTTCATATTTTTGCATAAGTGTTGTGGCATTCTTTTTCTGTTCTTAAGTAAAACATTAGTGATTGGGCAAAAGGCCCATAAAACTTCCCAACACAGATTTACGCTTTAGAGATCTGTCCCCTATTTGACATATAACAGAAAAGGAATAAACACAACCATAATATTCTTCAGGAGTATTTGCCAACATGTTGCAGCGTTAAATTTGTTTTCCAGCTAGATGTGGAAAAAGTATATCTATGTCAAACTCCACACAAATATCCGTAGGTTACTTGAACCTTCTTTCAATTTTAGAGCTGCAGAAAGATTAAAATTTTCTGTTTGGAGTATTCTGCTGACTGTAAGTTTTATTGATAACTCTAAGAGAAACTTGAAACTCAAGACTCCTATTTGATCCTAAAAGTTGAGCCACTGTTGTTGTTGTATCATGCAAGGATGACAAATTTTCCAAAGCATCAAAAGTTGCTTTTTGAATGTGTGCAAAATATCAATAGACTCATAACGTTAATTCCATGTTGTATAGCACACAATCATTTAAGATGCTTAAGGTGTTAATATCTCTATTAAATTTGCAAGCAAAAGTTGTCATTTTGGTGTGTTAAAAACATTGCATGAGCTATTAAGGATTCCCATACAGTTTCTCAGCTGGTAGTTCACAAGTATCATAAAGAGCTAGATTTATATTGTTGTGCCCCATGTAATTGACCTTTCATAGCTGCTGCTCAATCATATCCTTGACCAATGATAAAATTACCATCTATGTGTAAATTTGCTAGAATGTCCATTAAAACATTTGCATGTCCTTTACCTGTTAGATCAGTTACACTTTAAGGCTGTAGGAAATCTTCCTTTATTTTCTTTATGTCGCTTATCACAGTAGCAAACAGGTGATAAAAATTGCTCCATACAAGCTATATAACTAGTTTTATTGGCTAAGACAGAAAATAATTTGACAGAAGTAATTTTGCAACAACCCTTTGAACAATTAATATAACACTTCATTCTGAATTGTGGGACTTAAGTATTTTGCATTTTTAATGAATTTTCTAGATGTTAAGTGTTTTGTCTCCGCCTATCGTTCTGTTTCTCAAAAGAGCTAGTAAATTTCCAGTTTAGTGTTTTAAGCCCTAAATGATAGCCACACAAGTCAGTAACTTAATATAAAACAATAGTCATGTTGGGGGTCCTTGTCTGCCTATGCTACTGCATGCAAATATTCTATGTAATAAAAACATTTAGTTTTTAACCCACCTACTTTTCTAAATAACTTTGTGTGACTTTTTCTACAAATATTGTATGATGAACTTTGTAATGAAAGAATAGCTGTTACTGTTTACCAAAAACTTTGAAATCATTAGAGAGAAGTAGAGAAAAAAGTGATGCATTATCTTATAAACAATTTCTACGTGAAGTTTTAACCTTAAGAATGTTATTTTAAGTTAGATCTTTAATGGGCAGCATTATTGTTATGGGCAGGTTAAACTCCCTTAAATACTCATTAAAATCAGAAATTTCAAATTTTCAATGACATTCAGTTCTATGTAGTTTTGTAAAATTATTTTACTTGATTAAATGTTGGTAATATTTATTGTCATTTTTTTTAATGACTTAAATCCCCAAATTTTGCATAATTAAGCAACCTAAAAATAAATAAACCAGGAGTGATCTCCCCTAAATTTACTTGAATATTCTTATACATGAGATGGCAACCTGGGATATAGACATGATTTTAATCCCTTTTTAATTACTTAAACTTTTTAAAATAGAATAGAACCTCATAGAAATTGCGCACCAAGTGAACAGCAAACAATATCTGTATAATAGTGCGGAATATTAGTACTTAATAAATTCATATTCGTGTTTTGAGAAATCGGAAATAGCCTAAATTACTACTTCTGGTCAATGGAAATTACTCAAAATTTGATAGTAGGCAGAGAATTAAATCTTTTATTTATAGATGAAATTTGATTCATATATCTTGAACAGTTCTCAAGGTATAGGCTTTTGAAAAATTGAAAGTAGAGTAAGTTCCACTTCTGGTTACCAGAAATCGCTGAAAAGTTAACACAGAACTACAAATTTGATATAATACTTATATATGAAATTTCAACAACCTAGCTGTAATGGTACTCAAGTTATTGTGTTCACAGACATACACACACACTGACAGAATTGTGAAACCCAGTTTTTTTGACTCAATTACGCATAGAACGCTGTATTTTTTTTATAGATCTTAGTTTTATAATTTTTTTGCCCAATTAAAATAAGTCCCCTATACTCTATATAGGATGAAGTACTGATGTGTAAAATGGTGAACACTGTCAAAGTTTCATGTGATTTTTGTGCAAGATTACTTTAATCTCTGTATATGAGAAAGTAAAAACAGCTTAAAAAGTTGTTATATCTGCTAAGTAAGAGGTCCCAGATGCAACTTTTATAACTGGGAGGCTTAAAATATTATTTTATTTGTATAATTTTCATTATTTCTCGTTATTCTCAATAATTGCATATTTTCACAATTTCTCATTTTTGTCAAAATGTCACTTTTTATCTAAATAGTACTGGTTCGGAATATTTATTTCAAAAACTACTTAAAATATTTTATTAAAATTTTGTACTTATGCTTACTAAACACTGCTTCAAAAGATTACAATTCTGAAGTATTCTGTAGTATTAAAACTTTTTATTTTACAAAATAATTTGCTATGTCTACCCCAGATTTTTAAGGCAGATTTTAAGTCTCACATTTAAAAAATTAGTTTAAAAAATTAGACCCTAATACTGCAATTTTTTAGTAAAATTTTAGATATAATATGAAATTTTAGAGATTTTTGTGGTTTTTCTTAATTTTGTATGCTATTTACAACTTCCTAAACATTCAAAATTGTCCTAACTCACTGATTTCAATTTTTGGGTTTAACCTAAATTAATTTACAGTATAATTGAATATGCTATCACATTGTTTTTGAATTTATGCATATACTGCAGACCAGTCTGTTTTTTTTATAAACAATAGATTTAGCATTTTTAGGGGAAGACTATAAGATTTAAGAAGTGCTCTTTTTTTTTTATTTTAGTTTACATCAGGGGTCTCCAAACTTATCAGTCCAAGGGCCAGATTAACTATTGCAGTTCGAGGGCACTAGATGTCCAATTTGTTTTCAAATTGTTCTTCACAGATTTCCGAAAATTGAAAAGTATCTTGTAGCAAATGTTTTCACATTAGAAAAGTCTTCAAGCAAAAACTTCTAAAAAAACCCAACCATCCTTCTTTGAACTTGTCCCTGAGGAGGTCATTTGCTTGCAAGTGAATGACCTCCAGCAGCCATATTAAGACCTGCACTGCTGAAAGGCCTGTACTTGTTCCAAAAACAAGATGTTTGGAGATAAAGGCCTTTAAGTTGGTGTATAGATCAGTAACTAGTTTCCTCTCCTTATAGTTTAAGGTTCAGAAAATTTAAATGACTAGTTTTGACTGCTTCTAACTTTGCCTATAACTTTTGAGGTAATCAAGCCAAATTTGGTATCCAGGCTCAGGATCAAACAACAATTCAGCAAGATTCGAAATTCTTTATTTTTTTTTACAATGTATGAACATAATAATGTATATGAAATAGCAATGTAAACAGAAAGTGATATTTCAACGCCAAGGGTAGACAAAGGTACAGAATATAGTCCAAGTAAAGGCAGAACAGTCAGAACCCAATGGGATCCAAACCTACCATTCCACACGGCACCAAATCGCCTCGCCCTCCATGCATCAAGTCAGACGTGTAACCGATTCTGCCAATCAGCTCTACAGAATAAAGCTTTCATGGCAGAGCACTATCACAACTTTGTGCACGGAAGATGCGGGCTGGCATGACCTTTGAACCCCGAATGGGTCTGACCGCTAGCCTCATAAACACAACAAGGACCATTATTCGACCACACAGGCGACACAAGTACAGGGACGACTATACAGACAGATAGTAGCTTCCTTAAATGGGTAAAGTGTAACAATGTATATAAAAGGAACACAGTCAGTGGCTGTGACCCAGTTTTTTGTTTCAGCAGCATTGCTTAGAAAAAAAATTATTTGTACAACAAAAGTTTGCACTAATAAAATATTAATGTATCGATAATTGTTTTATATATTTACTAAACATGATGACAAAACTAGAGTAACTTACCTATTTATTGTTATTATAATAATAATTATAACCGAATAGTAAAATAATATAAAATAACAGATATTTGTTGAGTGTGTTGGCAATGTATTTTACGAAATGCAAACACTTTCACTTTCAACTTTCCCCAAAATCTATTTTTAGAATCATCCTGCATTAAAAAGACATGTTTATTAAATATATATATTTAATAAGACAGTATACCAGCCCCTAGGACTATGATGCTAGATCATCGGGCAGCAAAACTGGCTTTTTGGACAAATATGCCTAATTTTGAAGCTGGTTTTCTGGCTTGTCGGGCTCAAAGGGTTAATCTTATGTTTTATGTTTTGCATTATTCATTAGGACCTAAATCTCTTTATTTATCTTTTTGTTCCATTGATACTTTTATATTTTACATATTAATTTTGATGTTACTTATAAGAACTTGAGGCAAAACAGATTGCAAACACTGAACTTAGTTTCTTGCCTATAAAATGAGATAAATTTATGTCACTTGTTATTTTAATAGATGGAATGAGATTTTTGTGACATTTGTGAGCATGGAAAAAATTTATATGACCAAAAGAGGAAAACAAGTCAAGAGACCATGCCAGTCAACTTGCCACTATTTCCTCATGTCAAAATTGACACAGGTAAAATTAAAACTACAATTTTAATTGAGATAAACGTGAATCCAACATCATACGTAATGATAAAAATATATTTATTCATTCTAGATGCCCAGAAGCTGCTTGTAGCACTTCCTACTCTTGAGTCAAGACTTCCCAATAAAGAGCCTGAAATTCATTATTTAAGAAGATTTCTACGCAACAGAAATCTTCATATTATACTCAGGGTAATTATAAAATTTCTATTCTTCTTTTTCTATTATTTCTTTTATCTCCCCAGTAGGCATAGGCAGTGTTCCCTCTAAGCTGCGCGGCCGCGCAGTACTTTCAAATATGCAGCGCAGTCATTTTCTGATGTCGCGCGCAGATTATCAGAACGTCGGGCAAGCCTAATTCACTAGAAAAATTGTGGCCAGTGGCTTGAATTAAGCGACATTTTTAGTACCTGTTTTGTTAAACAGTCTTTGTGTTTTGGGGCATACAGAAACCAGGGGTATCATTGACTGGGGGAGCGGATGACCTCGGTTGTCATAGCACAGGTCTAGTTTATGACTTAACTCTCACCTGAGCGGGGCTGTGTGACACTCCCATTGCTTGATTTAATGGTTTACCCAAAAACTGACCGTAGCTGACATCTAATACCTGAATTGTATTGTGACTTGAAGCTGACCCTGCAAGTTTTTTAAATCGTGCTTCTAGTACTTGTAACAAAACCAACAAAAACATCGAATTGGTCACAGGAAAGCTCTGGGAATCATGGACGCTTGACTACTGTAAACGTCATTTATTGTCTCGTGTTTACGTAGAAAATGTTGCGATTTCGTACAACAGCTCACATGGAACTGACCTGAAACGTCTGCTGGTTGAAACTTACACTGAGCGACGAAAACTAATTGAGCAAAACGAGCGCCAGCGGTGAAACGAGGATCAAGTTTGAATCCTAACGGATAATGTTCTTCTTACCATAAGGATGAAAGCCTCGATGCTGTCGATGCATAACCACATGGGGAAGTATGTTTCTATACCAGACAGTTGGCGAAGTAAGAAATACGCCTTTGAGTTTGTTCAAGTAATCAACGAGGTTGTTGTAAAGAACATACTGACAGAACTTCGAGCAGCATCATTCCACACGCTTATAGTTGAAGAAAGTATTGGCATAACAATACACAAAATGGTAATCCTTTATTTTAAATTTCGTCCAGTCAATTCTGTATTCTACAAAACCGTTTTTAGTGGAATAACTGAGTTTACCGTTGTCAGTGATGCCTTAGCTCTAGAGACTGCCATAACACAACACTACACTGAACATTATAGCCAAAAAAACGAAAGAATCGACACAAGGCAAACCACACAGTACATACCATCAGTCTGCGACCATTTAAATGTTAGGTTTCAAGGAGATGTAATGCAGTTTTGGTCATCTTTTTTATTCTACAAGCTTTAAAAAAATGTGCATTTGAGTTTGGCGTCTAAGATATCAAAGAATTGTGCGTAAAGTACAAAGACGGGTTACGTACAACAAGTGATCAGTTAATTACCACCCAATACAACGACTTCAAATTTCAATTAAGTGAAAAACTCAAATCTGTTTCTGTAAATTATATGTCTGAATATGCAAGATTTGTCAAAACAAAGAACAATTTAGCTCACTGGCAAAGTTAAGTGACATTACTGTACCTTCCAAGCATGCAATGCTGATTACGAACAAGGTTTTAGCCTTATTAACAAAATAAAAGTACAAACACGAAATAGACTTGAAGCCACACATTTGGAGAATCTAATGCGAATTAAATTATATCTGAATGTTGGAGAGGGTGTGGATTTAAACAAAGCATGTAAGGTGTGGAAGAAAGGCAAGGTTAGACGAGAGAAATTGCAATAAATGCCCCTGAAAGGTTAGCTAATATTTGTTTTCAAGTCAGCTTTATTAAATGTTGCATATGTTAAACTATTGTATTTGTATTACCGTTATGGTTTTAGCATTATTACCATATGACTGTCTTACTTTAACATAGTAAGTCGACCATATTACTTGTTGTCTAAGTATAACTCTGAAAGTTTTTATTAGTTTTTATTTTATTTTGATGGTATTCATATCTCCATTTAGTTGCATACGTCTCATTAGTCACACACATTATACTATTAATTTATCAAAATGCATGCCTTCATTGTTATGCTTAATTGCAAGACTAAAAATATATATTAACTTGCCCAAGTCATTTTTAGCACCACGCACACAACATATTTTTTGCACACACACTCTTGGTCCTTAGAGGGAACATTGGGCATAGGCCAAGACGACACTTCAATAATATACTCAGTTTTGTTTTTTATTCTTTTTAAATTCATGAAAATGTAGCCCCTCCCATCTCATTTTTAAACTCTATTACATTGTTTCTCTCCCCCCCCCCCCCCCCCTTCCTCTAGACATTTTATTTATTTAATTTGAACCATACAGTTAAAGGAACTACAATATTGCTTGTGTCATATTCTCAGCTTGGTGTTTCTTGACAATACTTTAGAATTCCACACTTGTTTTATTTCATGCCTTGCTGATTTTAACCTGACTCTTTTAATCACTACCACCTTCATTTAAGACTAAACTTTCAAATTAAGTAAACTGTCTCATTTGAAATTTCTTCTAGATTTAATTCATCTTTATTTTATTTGTTCAGTTGTTGTTTATGGCCATTATTTTTTATGTATTGATTTTAATATTGAGATCTGTTTTCAACCAGTATATTTGTTTTGTTCTGCATTTGTTGTTGTCTTTGTGGAGGATGCAGGGTTCATTTGCAAAGTACAAGTCTTTACGTTGTGTCAGTGTCCAGTGTCAACCATGAGTAAAAAATATCAGTGGTGAGAGCAAAAACCCCTGTTCCACTCCAGTCGGTTCTTGAACAGCATCTGATCATGTTACGCATCATTTGGCAATCTGTGTTGTGGTTTAATTGTTGGATAAGTGTTTCATAAGTGTCTAGATTATCAACCAAAAGTACATGTGGTGAGAAGTTCTACTCAAAGCTATACTCTGTGATAATTCTTATTGTTGCAATATCTCTACTGGAATGTTCTTTACAAAATCATGCCTGCTCCTGTTTATGTTAAATGACCAAAACTATTTTTAACCTTATGTGTTATTCTGCTTAGCACTTTGCTTATTAATAACAGTGATACCCAGCTAATTGTGACATTAAATTACTTAAAAACATTCATATATGCAATTTAAAAGATGTAGAAATTTTAAACTCTAAATATCCTGAATGTTTATGGAAAATTTTGGAAAGAGTGTAGAATCTTGACATGGTTTCTAATAATTTCTTGTTTCAAGTTGAAGATAACGGTTGTATAAGTCTTTTTTAAGCTATGTTACAAATCAGTAGAAACGGCTTGAAATTTAGCACACACGACAGTTGGTCGGGTAACATGGAGCACCTCGGGTTACCCCTTGAGCACTATGGCACCTACATTTCTCTTAAAGAGCACTATACAAAGGGACACAGTATGACACTACATTCAGAGACTAAACAGAGCCAGGGGACACACCTGGTGCTTTGCAGTAGTGCAACCATTGGTCCCAGAGAGCGCCCTGACATCTGGGTGGTTTTCTGAGCTGTTTCTCACTAATGTGAAAGGTTATTAATGTACACATAAGGCTTTCCTACTGCATGCCCTGGAACATCAGAGTGGTAGTGTGGATAAACCTGTGCCCAACCTGTGCAATGTTTACATTAAAATAACTTCATTTTTAGAAACAAGGTCACATGTCTAAAAATACATGATTAATAAGATGTTGATAAAACCCTTATAAAATGTTGCGTCACTCTGTGATAAACTAGATCCCAGCAATGCTAGGTAAGCTGTCTCTTTAAAACAAAACAAGTCAATTCAAAAATTTTAATTACAAGCTTTTATGTAATAATGCGCAAAAATAGAAAATAGATTATTATCCTTAAATGTATAATATGAACCACTATTTAAATAAATAAAAGAAAAGCATGAGTCCCTATAAAATTTTAGTAAAGGTATTTAATAGATCTACAGTGACCCACATTTTTCTTTTTAGTTATTTAAATAGTGGTTCATTATTGCATATTTAAAGAAATCATTCATTTTCTACTTTTTAGTGGAAGATTGTATAAAAGTTTCTTTTTAAAACATTTTATTAAAAAAAACTTTCAATACTTTAACGTTTTTGTTAAATTGCATGACTAAACACTATTGCACACCAAATGAGCACTAACAATGTGTGTATAATAGTTCAGAAAAATAGTACTTTATATAGAAATTTAATTAATTCTTTAAAAATGAATCATTCAATTAAGTTAAAATTGATGTCACATTACATTGTCATCAGATCTTGACCTACATGCTAAATGGTCCAAATAAAAAAAAAACTAGACCTGAACAACAGTACTCATAATTAAGAATAAAGAACTTTAAATGTATTGATGAATGTAGATTGAAAAAAAAATGATCTAAGTTCAGTTTACAATTCCTAATAGCACAGTTATTTGCAGTTACAAACAAGATCAGTCATTGTCACCACTTAAGGTTACTTTTTAATGTGTCAACATATCTATAATGTTTAACTTAAAATGTATTACAACTATGTGACTATGTTAAATATTTTTAAGTATTAAATTTTAAAATTAATAAAAAATGCAGCCAGAAATTAAATTGTGATTAGCAATATTAATTTTTAAAATTGTTATGGCATATTTTCAAATGAAAAAAATCATTACTTTAATTTTTAAATAGGTAGTACTTTGTCTAACATTGATCATACTTAAATAGTAGAAATTTTATTGCTATTAAAATGTATTATTATATTTATATTTTCAAAGATTTATCGCCAGTTTAGAGCTCATCAAGGCAGCAAAAGACCAGCTGCAGATTTTGCAGTTTCTCAGGCAGCAGATGTAAGCTGTTATTGTTGTGTTAAGTTAAAAGTTATTATACTGTTTTCTGTTACCTTGGCAATGAAAGTCACATTTTCTAACGCTGAGTCATGTCTGGTGTTGTCCCTTGGGTGTCACTAAACATTTTGTCATATTTTAAGATAGGTGCTTCGCATCAGTGTTTCCTTTATGTATTGTATATGCTTAACCCTGCTTTTTATTAATTGTTTTTTTATACCTGTTCTTGTTATTTTGTGTTTTCTTTACTAGTGAGTGTCCTTTTTGGTTGTGCAAAGTTTAAATAGTGTTCTTTTATTAAAACTTTAGTCATAGCCATATTTTAACAAGCCTTTATTTTCATTACAATTTCTGTGCTCTCCCTCCCATTTTATTTAGTTTACAATATTTGTTTGTGGGTTTTAGTAAATCTTGTTACTCACCCAATGCTAATGCAGCATTTTCAATCAAACTTTCCAGATTCCTTCTTCAATGACCCTTTAAGGATATCTAAGTTTTAACCTAATTAGTCATTAGAATTTTATTTTTAAAAATTAAGTATCAAATCTCAAGTAATTACTTGATTGGGGTGTTAACATCAGTGCAAGTTTTTCATGCCTGAGTGATTTTTTTTTTGCTTGAGAGTCCGATCTTAAAACTAAGAAAGAGGAGATAACTGTCTTTTAGAGAGGGATTTTAGCAAGAGTTCTAACACAACTATGTTAAGTCTAAGTCAATGCTCTGTCAACTTCACTTAGAACAAATTACTTAAAAGTGTAAAATAAAACAAATATAAATACCTTTATAATAATAAGCCTTTAAATGCACTGAAAATCTATCTATATAAAAAAATGAAAGTTTGTTTGATTTTTGTTGTTGTCCCTAATGTATTACTACATCTTTCATCTGATCAGCATGAAACTTTGGAAAGTTGTTAAGAATACTCCTGGGAAGGTTTCTTCGTGGAAAAATATTTTGGAGCCACAGTGCTCCAGTTGGGTGCGATTTAGCACCCCCATGAGCACAATGGCACCTATGTTTGTTTTAAAAAGTGTGATATACTATGGATGCAATGGGCTACTATAATCATTCATTAAATGGAACAGGAATGCCTCTGTTGCTCTGGCAAGGTGTGATTTGGAGCCCCTGGCTCCGCTCTGAGCACTATGGTGCCTATGTTCATTTTAAAGAGTGCACTATACTATAAATACATCCACTAAATTTAATCGGACATCCCATAATAAATAAATTCATAAATTACTTAACTTAATCTGGAGCATGGACCAGATCCCAACTGACAGGAAGAAGGGCCTCCTTTTGAAGATGTCAAAGAGTGGTGACTTATCTCAGTGTGGAAAATGGAGGGGTATAACACAGATGTTAGACACGGATGTCTAATGTCACCCCATTTCTTTTTGGTGTTTTTCAATTTGGTGATGCACACAGCCTATGCCCGTTTTGGAAAAGGTATACAGAGGACACTCATGGCAAAACTGGAGGATCTAGAGTTTGCGGATGATCATGCCCTACTCTTACACCAGCTGCAAGAAATGCAAGCCAAAGTTGATGAATTAGGAGCCACCTCACACCGAGTATGTCATAAGATAAATAAAAAGAATATAGAAGTAAAGAGAACTAATAGGCCCCAGTAACAATAGTAAGATGTGTAAATGATGTGTAGGGATTTGTCTACCTTGGCAGCAAGATCAGCCAATCAGGAGGCACACAGGAGGACATGCGTGCTAAAATTAATAGAGCTGCTATGCTTTTACATATCTAGGACCCTTGTGGAAAAATTCTGCCATCTCCAACACAACAAAAATTAAGATTCTAAATTCAATGTCAAGGCAGTTTTCTTATATGGAACAGAGACATGTCTCCAACTCCAAGACCTACACAGACAAGGTTCAAGGTAAAGAGTGTGATACACTATGGATACTGTTGGCTACTATAACTGTTCACTAAATCAAATCAAGTCGTAGGGTGGCCTGCAGCACTCTGGTTCCCCCATGAGGACTATCGTGCATACATTCTTTTTAAAGAGAATCATACAGTACAGTGGCACACAACCTTTGATGATTAAACCAAATAGGGGTGGTACTGCAGTAGTGTAACCTGTTTCTCCCCAGAGTGTCGATGATGTCCTGACACATGGGCGGCTGCCAAGGGGTGACTAACATATACTCAAGACTTTTGGGGCATCTGTGTGGTTGTGTGGACAAACCCAGTTAAAGAATAAAAAAGTTATGTGTCTAAAAATGCATGATTGGTAACGCAATGATGAAATCATTTTTAAAATAAGGCATCAGCTTTTCTTCCTAGAATGTGGCAACTGAGTACTATTATACATTTTTCTAAATGTTGTTGATACTTTTCTTGCTTCATCTTCTTTTTACAAACTTTTTTGGGTGGTGTAATTCCATTTTGAACCATTTTTTATAAAGCAATTTGTTTAAATTTTTCTAGATAAATTCAGTTAATAGAATGCAAGAATGTTTATTTTACAGTTTAATTACACATTAATTTAGTGATTTAAAGAGAAAGAAGCATAAAAATCTTTATAAAAACTTGTTTTTAAATGCATTAAAAAAAAGATTATTTATATTACAAATAATGGTACTCAAAATAAAAATTCATCAGCTGCTTTTTTTAGACAATAATAGCATGCACATACTCTTATATGACATTAAGAGCTAGTATGCACTGATATAGCATTTTGTTATATTGACTACAGCAGTTTGAATGGAACAGTGGTATTTTTTATTATTTTTTTTTAATTCTTATGTTGACTGGAGGCTCCCACTAGATATATTCATGTTTACTATGGTCTGATAATTAAGCTTTTAGATTGCTTTTATTATTTCATGTATAATTTTTAAAGAAATGCTTGTTACATCTTTGAGATTTTTGAATTTGTAAAGTGTTCCATTTGTTTTAGTCTAAAAATCACAGACACAAAAAACTCTACTTCATGTACCATTTTGATCATTAGGTTAGAAATAACTTTTGGATTGATAATTAGACAATTAGGATTTTTTTCTTACAACACCATTACAGTTGCTCTTAATGTAGTATTAACATTTAAATGGCATCATAGTTCAGGAATACTGTGGTACCTCAACATAGATTACCCTCTCATACAAGATTTTTTGGAGATACAAGCAGTAGAAGGAGCGATATTTTACTTTGTTATATGAGTAAAATTTTAGATAAGAGGAACCAGACCCATTGGTTAATGGAACAGAAGCATTCCAATAAAGTTGCAATTGATCATGCATTGCAGCTATAAAATAAGACTTGTCTAACTCATTTCAACAACATTCTAATTAGGAGAAAGTAACAAACCCAAGCAGGTTTTATTTTAAATGGCTTGTGAAAGTGAGTAAAGTGTGGTGAAAGTGAAAAGCCTTCACAAAACTTAAGCAAAAGTAATAAGTTATCAAGTACCATTTCATGTCAACTATGTTCAGGAATAAAATGTAGCATTAATGAGAAAGTAAATTTAATTGACCCAAAAAGATGAGCATAAATAGCAAAGAGAGTAAATGGCTGAATTTAACCACTTACATAATGAAAAACATAACTATCATTAGTGAGGCTATAAAGCCATATAAAAAATAAATAACAGACGTGCTTTATTTCTCACCTGTATACTCTATTTCACTGTTATATAAAATGTTTTCACACAATACATGATACATATTTAAGCCAATACCTTTACAGAATAATACCAAAGTTTAAAAAAATATTTTGTTTTGTTTTAAGGTTTACTGTGAAATAAGATACAGAATAGAGGACCCCAATGTCCGCGAGCTATTAGGGATCTTGTCTAAACCACACATGCAGGTTTGTGAAATAATAGAATAGTTAGAAGTCTATTCTATGTTCATTTTGTAATTAAACATACATAGTTACAGGAGTTGTATATTTTTTAATTATTCTGTTGTATAAATATTTATAATAGCAATAGTTCACATTTGTTTTTCCACAGGCTCTTTTGTTTAGCCATGACAAAATAGCCTGTGAAGATTATGAACCAAGAATAGATCCTATTCCTTGTGGCACTGGAGAAGATGAAACAATCATTAAAATTGTAAGGCTTATAAAAAACAACGAACCACTAGTAAGTATAATTAAGGATTTATTTTTTGAAAAATGAATGGCTGTAAAGTCAGTTTAAAAGTTGCCTTGCTCCAATTTTTTTCTTTCCCAGACATTTGCACCCAACTCCATTTGAAGTATTGAGGAGTTTTTATTAGAATTTTAAAAATATATAATTGACAAAAAAGGTTTAACTCATTGAGATTCTCCTTTTGGTTGTTAACTCTCAACTGTATGCTTATAAAACAGCGTTTTAATGGGGGGGGGGGGGGGGGGGGGGGTAAATACATTAATAAATTTAAAAAAAACATACATATACAGTGATACACCATGATATGACTTTAATTTGTGACATAACATTGCTTGTATGTCAAATTGTTCATATCTCAAAGCAACTTTTGCCATGGAAACTAACAGAAATGCCATTAACCCATTCCAGACCCCAAAATGCTACCTTAGTTTTTCATGTTACATGTTTTTAAATAATTATATTGATAAAAGACAAATATTGTTTAATAACATAATAAAGGATGATGCAAAGAAATTAATTGGTTTTATAAAATGTGTTTACCTTGAATATCAGCTAACTTGAGCTTATGTAAGATGCCTGTGGTGGTGTGAGCCCAGTGTAGGGTAAAGGAGCTTCGCTTAGTTCACTTACTCACTGTTAATGCTAAGCTCTTTCAATCACTTTAATTCCCTCTTTACAATCTTAACGTTACTCTTTATCTCCTAAACTAACGTAACTTAAACTTCAACCAATATATAAAGTAAAGAATCCTCTTTAGTCCTAGCGATCCATTGGGCAGATAAAGTAGAGTTTGTATGGTTCTTGGCCTCTGCATATGAAGGGAAGGTATGGTCAGTACTTTGCCCAGCCACCTTTACTTTCCCTAACATGAGTTAGCTACCCATCAGAGCTGGGTGGACACAGGGACACTCATCTGACTTGGGCTTGAGACTTTCGGGTTAGCAGCAAAGTGCTCTACCACTTAGGCCACACTGTCCCATTCACTGAACATAATGGAACCTAATTGTTACTGTATAATGTTGTTACTTTCTCTAATTTTTTATCACTTCTTTGCTCTTCACTGTTCTTTGATATTTTATTTTCTTAATGTTTTCCTCGCTGTCCCTACTTTTCCACATAGACTTTTAAAATAAACCTGTTCAAGGAGGTTGGTTTTTTTCCTCCCTTTAAGTAGGTAGTCCAAACTGAAATTAGCTATTGATTGTAGACATCTGTAGTGAGTTTCCTGACAAAATATTTTACTCTAATCTCCGTGACACAAAAATGATGAAAATATTTCAACAAAATAAAAAGTTAGGCAATTTTTAAAAAAGCAAAATGAGTAAAAACTGACTTTCAAAAAGTGCAACTTTTAAGAACCAATATTTTCTAAAATAATAGAGGTGCAGAAATTGTTAAAGTTTCTCCAAAGTATGTATATCTATCCCCATTTTTTTTTGTCATCTAAAATTAATCTTTCTAAAGTAAGAGAAAATAATTGAAAATTACAAAAATGCATTTTGGTAATTTTTATTTTCAGAGATTAACAAAAGAGAAAAAAATCAAACAATTAAAAAATTCATAGAAAATTTTGTTTTTGACCAAGAATACCATCTCAAATGTCCAGAGCCGGCGTTAGGAATACGCGGGGCCTAGGGCCAACCATCCGCGCGGGGGCCTTTCCATTATATATATACATACATACATATATATATATATATATATATATATATATATATATATATATATATGTATATATAAAGGCCTATATAATGTGATGTACACATAATAACACAAATGTTTTGGAGTTTATAAGCTAATGTCAAACTTTCCACTATAATAACAGATTTTTATCTCTCCCATGTATTAAACCAATGTTTGTAGTTTTTTTTTCCTTTGCTAAGATATTAAATCACTTTTGACAGTTATGTAATTCATACCAAATCACTTTAGAAAATGTAATCACGTGCCGAATAATTAGGAAAATAAAGTTTACAATACAGCGAACTAGGCCTGATGTATCAAAACAGTATAGACTTCAAAATTT
>NW_026734041.1:0-31661 GCF_028476545.2 Physella acuta
TAAAAAAAGCCAAAGTGATTTCACATGCACACAGGTGTTGTATGTCTTCATTGTCATTTAAATGGACTTAACAAGTTGACTAGAATCCTTCTATCTTTATTGTTGACTTGGTTTAAAAATCGTGTTTTTTTTTTTTTTGCCATCAAAGCAGCCATAATAAATTCAGAAATTTAATATTTTTAGAATCAGTGTTATAACTCGTTCAAATTTAGAGAATTTGAAATTAATTTGTTGAGTTTAAGGCTACATCTCTATTTATTTTCATCAAGCCTAAAATTATAACCTGAAGTGTCACTTTCATAAAACAAACGTTGATTGGTTGTACAGGAGCTCTGTGATTGATATCCTGAAAACCTCCAACTGTTCTCAAAGCTTTGCCGATAAAATTTTAAAATAAAACTGCCATTATTATTTAAGTTTTTATACTAAAAACATCAACACATCAAATACTTTATTAAATTCCAACAAAAATCAAACAATCATACTTCTATAACCATATTTATTTTAATAACGTTGTAACATGATTTTTTTTTTTTAAATATCTATGTACAAATAAGTCTTGCAAATAATTTTGAGACTATACTATTCCCAGTTGGGTCCTTAGAAAACTAAATTTGTTCACCTTTAACCCTTACAGCCCCCAAACCTACTATTTGTCCTCTATTCCTTCAGTTTACCCCCCCCCCCCCCCCAGAGATTTTAGTTTGATAGTGCTGAAAACAATAACTACCATTTTTGTTTCAAACAATTGATATGATAGTGATACGTAGATAAATATTTGAGCAAACTTAATTAGAATGTTGAAAATTTAAGACCTGAATGTGCTTATAGTACCAGCGTATCTGTTACCAACAGCAGCGTCTATTAATCACAATGTGTTATATCATTTTAATCAAAAAGCCTTAGGGTTTGGGACACTGGTTTGGGTAATCTATCGTTTTGGGTACGTAAAATCGCCCGCGGCTAGAAATGCGCGAAAAAGTGCCTCACTGTCAAGGCTTTAATAGAAGTATATTGTGATATATTTTTGTCAAATATTATAGATAAATGAATAATAAACCTAAATCAATGGCTAAATATATCAATATAGACCAGAAATTAACTTTAAATAGCAGTGTTTGCGAGCAAGATTTCCTATATAAACAGCAGCCATTTGTAAAATAGAGTTGCCTTCCCCTGAATCTGGCGCTTTAAGTTTGCAAAAAAAGAACTTAGACAAGATGGCTGCTATAGTAAATAAATGAGCATGGTTGCATCTGTTGGAAACATCGCTAGTCTTCATTTATTACTGAAAAGTTTCAATTCAGTTGTTTAAAAACAGGTACATAAATGAAACAAGGAATCATTTTTGTATTTTTCAAAACATATATCCTCCTCAAAATGTGAAATAATTATTAAAATTCAAGGAGTCACCTGTCTTTCACATTACTAGTCGCGACGATTTTACGTACCTAAAACGATAGATTACCCTGGTTTGTACTTTATTAGGTTTATGTTAATCATATTAATATAATATATTATCATATTATTGTCACATAGGCCTAACTAAATAAAAACAATAGCCCTTTTAATTAGTGTCTTCATTATTGCTTTGAAGTTAAAACTTTTGAGGGGCTCTGTTGTCGGGAGCCAGAGTACATGACTGTTAAGTGTTAACTACTGTGTTAACTCTGAAAGTTAGTGATCCCAGTCATCAGAGCTGGACTCGGGGACTTTGTCACTTACTACTGACTCTGACTACTACTACTAGATCTAGATCTAGTACTATCGCATAGTATAGTATAGTTAGTATAGTAGTAACAAGATCTTTCTAGACTCTCTAACTCTAAGCTAGTTAAAGTTACTCGTAGTTAGTAGCACTAGATCTAGACTCTAGTAGCCTTACTTGTTACTTAGATCTAAATCTTTCTTGTTACTCTTGACTTGGACTATGGTTGATGGAACTTTGGTCTACTTACTAGAATCTGGATTATTTTCTGTTTACATTCACTATTCAGGTGCAATGGATACATCTAGATTCTACCACCAACGAAGTAGAAAGTTCGCATATCCTTCTTTTCACTTTTATTGTTTTTGTATTTGATTTTAAAATTTTTAAATAAAAGAAAGACCACGGTTTTGTTTGATTGTTGTTGTGTTCTCGTTCTGTTCTGCAGCAGTTGGTTTTCGTTTCAAGCTTTCATCAAAACCAAAATGTATGGGATTTCTCGGTCAGCTTTAAAACCCCGTTTTCAATCATTCAAATTAATGCGCACAAGACTGCCTATTTTTAAGCTGCTACCATGTGATGAACTTAGGGATCTTTGTTTTGTGGACACATTTTAAACCATAACATTAAAACGTCACGAACTAAAAATACAACAAAGACACAGCTGTTTCCGCTCTTTAGAAGTTTTCAATTCGTCTTTTTAGTTTTACAAAATATGTCATTTTTGTAAAATTATGACGGCAAATTAAATAAAAGTATATTTATAACAGTAATTTTTAATTTTTTTGTTTGTTTTGGGCGTGTTTTCTCTGTTGGTCTGTACCTATGTATCTAGAGCTAGATCTATGTCTTGTAGGAAAATATTGTTTGTTTTTCTTTTCATTTTTCTTTTGGGATCAAAGCTAGCTAAGGCTAAATAAATAAGCAAGGGTTCATTATTGAAATATTTTTTAAAGAAAAATCTTCTGTTTGAGACTTAGTGTGAATAAAGAATATCGATCCATTGTTAAGATGAATTACTCGACTGATATTTTTATTGACACCATTTGACTAGATTCTAGCTCGTATCTTTTTTTTTTAGTTTGGTTTTGTATTCTCAAGATTTAAAGACTATTTGAGTATTATTTTTGCTGTTGTAAACTACAAAGATACTTTATAATTTATGTTTTGCAAACAATGTATGTAACAAAAAAAAATAAAAAAAATGGCCTAATAAAAATAATAATAAAATAAAATAATACAATGTTTAGCGGATATGTTGCATGGACTAGACAACATTTAAAGACTCTTTCAAGAACCTATTAAACTCTCTTACAGCATCATTTAACATCATTTTTTAGGCCCCGAGGATTTTTTTTTAGTAAGTCGTAATAAAAATCAGCTTTTGGGGTTGACAAGGTTAATCACACATAGACTCTAAATGTACTCCCAGTACATAACAGACCCAGTGGCGGAACTAGAAAAAAATGGCCCCCCCGCAAAAAATTTTTTTAGGCCCCTATATATATATATATATATATCTATATGTATATGTATATATATGTATATATATATATATATATATATATATATATATATATATATATATATATATATATATATATATATATATATATATATATATATATATATATATATATATATATATATATATATATATATATATCGGGTGCAGTGGCGTAGCGAGGTAAGGTGTCACCCGGTGCGGCACTTAATGGTGTCACCCCCCCCCCCCCAGAGCCATAGAGACCCTTCCCAGGGACAAACTTTCAAAATTTCGATTTGCACCCCCCCTTCTCGAGTTTTTCTCTATATATTTTGCTATTTTTTGCCTTGGTGTCACCCCCCTAAATGGTGTCACCCGGTGCGGTCCGCACCCCCCCCCCCCCGAAAGAAATTAAATTTATATAATTTATATAGAAAATATATACTTTTAACAGTGCCCGCCCCCCCCCCCCCCCCCCCTCCGAAGAAAAAAGTCTGGAAGAAACACTGCCAAAGACCCACCCATATTATAACCGAATATAACCCCTCCCCGTTACGGGCTAAACATGAAATTAAACATTAATACATTCAAAGGTGATATAGATCTTTTGGTTGTTTTTAGGCTTAAAAGCTAGATCATTGTATCCTAAATTTGATTAACTTTAATGTATTTAGTGTTAATAACTAATGTTCAATTAATACGTGTACTAATTATAAAACAATTAATAATATAAAGACGAGCCTTACCTTCCTTGTTGTGTGAATTAGACTCGTCAACAAAATACTTCATCAGGTAAATGAACAACTACTGACTAGTGTCTTTAACAAAATGTGCAGAAGTGGTCAGTTTACAGTTCAGTAGTTCATAGACGGTTCGTTAATCTATGCATTACATCTTATTGTAAGAGTAAGGGTGTGGTGAGGGGTAGAGGTGAGGGGTAGGGGTGAGACTCTCACCCCTCCCCCCTCACCCCCCTCTCACCGTGAGAGGGGGGTGAGGGGGGAGGGGTGAGAGTTGGGAAGGTTCAAGGGAAGGGGACTAGAAAGTGCCGATAAACATCTACATCAATAGTGCCGACTTTTTTCGGTCGTCTAGAAGACCAGAATAGTCGCCGCAACATTTCCCCAGCCCGATTTCAAAGCGTGCCGGCAAAAACTTCAGATGCTTCGCTAAAGGGAGATAACTTAAACTTTCACAAGTTTATTGATACAGTTGTTAAAGTAAAAATGAACGCAATTATAAATGTATGACATCGAAATAAATAATTATATTTTTTGTAGAGTCCAGGCCAGTAGTTTAAACACACAATCATTTATATATATATACATATATATATATATATATATATATATATATATATATATATATATATATATATATATATATTTAATAATGTAAACAATATAACAATCCTTTTTTGTTCTCCTAATCGACGCCACTAAAAGTAAAAAGGTAGGCTACGTCTTTGAAGTTGTCTATATGTCTGGCGGTCTCTCGAGCTATAGTCTGTGCATTTTTCTCAAAGACGTTTGCCGACTATCGTGTTTTTTTTTGTAACTGTAGAAGAAAGATAACTCAACCTCCACCTAATTTAAAAAAAAAAAAATCAATTTAAAAAAAAAAAATTTTTTTACATTTTTTTTAAAAATAATTTAGCCAGGATTTTTGGGCCCCCAATCGGTCTGCCCCCCCCCCCCCCGCATTGCGGTGTCTGGCGGCACTGTTGTTCCGCCCCTGCGTCTTTGAAGTTGTCTATATGTCTGGCGGTCTCTCGAGCTATATTCTGTACATTTTTTTCAAAGACATTTGCCGACTATCGTGTTTTTTTGTAACTGTAGAAGAAAGATAACTCGACCTCCACCTAATTTAAAAAAAAAAAAATTAATTTTTTTTTGTTTTAATTTTTGTTTACATTTTTTTTGTAAATAATTTAGCCAGGATTTTGGGCCCCCAATCGGTCTGCCCCCCCCCCCCCCCGCATTGTGGTGTCTGGCGGCACTGTAGTTCCGCCCCTGCGTCTTTGAAGTTGTCTATATGTCTGGCGGTCTCTCGAGCTATAGTCTGTACATTTTTTTCAAAGACGTTTGCCGACTATCGTGTTTTTTTGTAACTGTAGAAGAAAGATAACTCGACCTCCACCTAATTTTAAAAAAAAATTTAAATTTTTTTTTGTTTTAATTTTTGTTTACATTTTTTTTTAAATAATTTAGCCAGGATTTTGGGCCCCCAATCGGTCTGCCCACCCCCCCCCCCGCATTGTGGTGTCTGGCGGCACTGTAGTTCCGCCCCTGCGTCTTTGAAGTTGTCTATATGTCTGGCGGTCTCTCGAGCTATAGTCTGTACATTTTTTTCAAAGACGTTTGCCGACTATCGTGTTTTTTTGTAACTGTAGAAGAAAGATAACTCGACCTCCACCTATTTTTTTTTTTTTTTTTTTTTTTAATTTTTTATTTTAAATTTTTTTTTTTAAATAATTTAGCCGGGATTTTTGGGCCCCCATTCGGTCTGGGCCCCCCCGCATTGCGGGGTCTGGCGGCACTGTAGTTCCGCCCCTGAACAGACCTTTCCCTCATTTCAGTCGCTACACCAACCTAACCCAAAGCAGGGGATCAACTATATACAGCTTAGTTGTGCCTAATAATTATGGCATCAACATTAAATGACGTCACGCTTTTGACGATATTTAACCCCCCCCCCCCCCCCCCCAGCCCTCTCTCTTTTGTCATTTATCGTCACAAATGACGGCAAATGAGGTCACACCTTAACCTCACCCCCCCCCCCCCCCATAATACACACACACCTACAACACTATGAAAATCGTTTTTTTTTATTCCACCGTTTTCTTTTTGCAAATATTATTTTATTCGGTCAAAATAAGAACTTATTAATCAATTAATACTGCAAACAGACAATCTAAACAACGCGAAACTTAAATTCTGTTAGTAAAATTTTGTTTTTAATTGTATTTTTTTAAATGCAAAATGGGTCCGTACAATTTCTGAACTACCCCCGCCCCCCTTCTTAAAATTCGATTCCCCCCCCCCCCCCCTTTCGTATTTAGTGATTAGTGTGACATTGTTTATAGACAAACCCAGATCTATCCAATAAAGAGGCATCAAAAAGTTTAAAATTATGAATTTACTTCTTTAAAATGGAATTATTTCGCAAAAAAAAAATAAATAAATGCCGCACTACTTTAAGAGAAAATTAAAAACTCTTTGTGTTTATAATGGCCGAATAAAAATAGATTTTTCAATGGGGTAATTAAAAAATGAAAATAAAATAATCTTTAATACATATTTTTATTTTCACGAATTATTGGTTATTATTTAATTTTGAAGAATAATAACTTTTTCAGGCTTCATATTTCAAACTTGAGATGGTTTAATCATAATAAAATCTCGCATAGTTATTAACAAATCGTTAGTTACATAAATTTTGTGTTTCTTGTGATTTGAGAGGTTTCTTGAGAGTATCGTGTAACTAAAACAAACATGGCGACAGAAGTACAGAATTTGGATGAGAATGAAAAGAAAATTGTCAATGAATTCTGCCACCATCTTGAGAAATCCAAGCAATTGTTCAACGGTTTAAGGTACCGTTGCATGTCTTACAATATAATCAGAAAACAAAGCCAGCATCTTCGTGGTAATTTTATAAAATATAAATTTAAAAAAAAATAGTCTAGCCCAGTGCCAGTGCTGCTCACATCGGGCTTGGCAGTTGTCTGCGTGCAGACACCCGGTAAGCTCAGTGTGCACACTTCAAAGACTAAAATCATTTAATTAAATAGATTAATAATTAGCATCAAATAATAATGCATTATAAATGCACTGTTTAATTTATTGATTTTTCAAAATGTAGCATGTAGGCCAGTATCAATTTGGCATGAAATTTTAGTTTTTAGATCTTATCTAAAAAAGAGTGACAGAGTCAATGGACAAGAGCGAGTTGATGAGAATCCTTCCATCATGTTGTTGACATGGAATACAAATATGCTTTTTTAGATTTAGCAAACAAAGCGACCGTCAAAATGAAAACTTAAGCCTAAAATTAATTCAGAAATTTAAAATTTTTAGAATCAACGCTATGAAAGTTGCAAATCCAGAGAACTTGAAAATAATTTGTTGAGTTATTAAGGCTACATTTCTATTTATTTTCATTAAGGCTATGTTATAACTGGATGTTTCACTTTTGTAAGACAAATATTGATTGGCTGTACAGTAACTCTGTGGTCGATAACTATTACTATTTGTTTACAAAACTTTGCAAATAAAGTTTTTAAATAACAATGCAAATTTAAACTCCATGACCTAGTTTTCCATTTTTGTCCCTTACAATGTGTACAATAAAATTTATGGCAGCCTATCAAATAGCAGGATGCCATTGTTTATGTCGCCATTACATGTGAAAACCAAATTGTTTTTGCTTTTGTTTTTTTATTTAGTTACCGAAAATATTAAAAACATCAAATACATCCGATCTTTAGTAAAATCCGAAAAAAAACCAGGCAGATAGGATTTTATAACCATATTAATTGTAACTACGGTGTGCATGATTTTTAACTTAATTAATGGGCCTCTTGAATACCTTCTCGCTCGCGTCCATTCTCTTGGGAGAAGGAATACTTCCTGAGTAATATTGATAAATGTGTTAGATCTAGATCAAATATACCTATAATCATTCAAGTTATCCAGCAAATAATATCCATCTTATTTAACTAACTATTAAATGTACTAAATTAACTACAACACTGATTATGATGTTGTCTTGCTAAATTAGAAAGTTAATAATCACTAGATCATACTGTATAGGGGCCCTATTTATTGAAATCACATTTCTGAATAAATTTAAACCAAACTTTACGCTATAATGCATATTATTTCCATAATTTCCACTCATTCAATAATTAATGGCAAATCAAGTCATTAAGCTTATATATAAGATGTAGATAACTGGGAACTTAGATCATGAGCTAAGTATAGGAACAGATACATTGACTAAGAATCAGAATGCTGTTCAATGAACACCACAAGGCATGAGACAATTATGGAGGCCTAAATAAACGAGTAGAAAGCGTTTAAGGAGAGACGTCTAAAATTCCAATAAGCAGAGGTTATATAGTATTTTATCTAAAAATATGAAAGGTTAATGCGTTTAAATTAAGGGGATCAAGTTCTAAGAATTAGGGGCAGTAAGACATCACATCATAAAATATGGCATCTGAAAAACTTAATAATTTTATCTAGTCTGGATAATGTCAACAACTCTACTTTTCAAAGTTTCAAAAGCTGTTTAAACTTGGAATGTAATTTTAAAAATTAATACTTCTTCTTTTAACTGTAAACTTAGAACTAAAGTGGACCCTTTAACACCACAAACTATTAGTCTAAAATGGCTTCTAAAAATATAGAAGTATGTTTATATTTAAACAAAACCACTCCATGTTATCTGATTAAGAAAATGAGCAGTGGCAACTGTTGCTGTAAAAATGCTTTTTGTCTAATGTAAACTGAGCAAATGTTAGGCATATGTGAGTTATTAAACAACTGCTGGTAAAACATAAATTATTTGTAACTAAATTTGAGGTTGCTTCTTTCATAGGGACTTACCGCAATATGGACATAAGCAATGGCAGTCATACTTTGGTCGAACTTTTGACGTGTATACAAAGCTGTGGAAATTTCAGCAACAACACAGGTAACTTGCATATATTCTTGAGTGAAGCAAAATCCAGAAAGAAAAGCAGGCTAAAGTCAGAATTGTGAATGATAGTGTTTTTGTTAAAGACTTTTGAAGTTGTGATGAACTGGAAACAAAATCTCTATTCTCATATCTAACTCTAATCCTTTTTTTTTAAATTTTGTATACTTAGGGCAATTTTAGATTCAAAGTATGGCTTGAAAAGGTGGCAGATAGGGGAGATAGCGTCCAAAATTGGACAGCTGTATTATCATTATTAGTAAGTAGATGCATTTGTGTTGACATCTTTAATGATTCTTCTCTAATTAAGTAGTTCTCCCAAATATATTGCTAACGTAAATACTTCAATGGTTAACTATTAATTTTTTTTTAAACTCTTACATTTGAGTATATCTCATAAATCCAAAACTGTCTGTTTTCTTAAAATTGACTGTATACACAAAATTTTCTAAGAAATTGAATTAACGTATTAATGTATAAAGCTTGACATAAAAAAATTATTTACTAATATAACATCTTAACTAGTTAGATTTGGCTTACTTTGTATTTCTTCAATGTTTATTATGAGAGTTTGTAATGTCTTAATTGATAAAACTTGCTGAATGTTTATTCTCTTAAAGCCTCAGAACAAGCGAGACCAATTACTTGAATGAATCATTTTCTTTTTACTCTGCAATAAGAATGAGAGCATATTATTCTAAAGCAAGTAAAGAAGAAAGGTACATGATGGTTCAGTTTTAATTGATTGAGCAACACTATGTTACGTTTTAATAAATTTGTATACATTAGTAGATATACTAGAATGTGTTATATCATACATGATAAAACACTTTTTTTTAAAATTGTATAATTCTTGTTGTACTGCACCGTCTTTTTTCTTTTGCGCTAAATACACATGAGGCAGATGAAGTAGAGTTCATAATGTTTAAACACTCTTGGCATACAGGGGATAGTGTGGTCAACACAATGCCCGGCCACTTTTGTTTCCCTAACATTTGTCAGTTGCCCATCAGAGCGGGGTGGACATAAGGACGACCTATAGACTTGAGCTCAGGATCTGAACTCAAGTCTACATTTTGACAACACTGCACAATCTTTTTGTATTTAAAGGGAGTTTGATATATATATAAATAAATAAATATATATATATATATATATATATATATATATATAAGCAGTGAGATGTTAGCAGGTAGGAGAAAAATACCTGTCATTTAGCTTTCAGAATTTGTCAATTAGGCCTTCAAATTATTTATACTTAATTATTACCTTAATTCTTAAGAACAGAATAATTAAAAATTACTGAAAAAAAAATAATCATGAATATCTCCATCAGCCCAAGTTTTACAAGGTAATACTTATTTCACACTTACATACAGGCCTGACCTAATGGTGAAGAAGCTGAGATATTATGCCAGATTTATTGTCGTGTGTTTACTGCTCAAGAAAATGAAACTTGTCAGAGACTTGGTTAGAGTAAGTGGCCTTCTTTTTAATCTGCTTAATACAGATTTTTTAACAGGTGTAGTTTTTAAAAAACAAGTCCAGTAATGAAAAGAAATGTAAAGATCCTTATTTAAAAGAATTTATCTGTTTCTGTGACCTCAGCAAATAAAAACATGTTTGTTCAGCTGCATTCAGCCATCCTGATTCCAAGCTAATAATTTGTTCATTTGAATATGTGAACACTCTGTCCTGTCCTATGTCCCAAATTCCATTAGTGTCTCTTCAGATTGATATTAGGTCCCTTTATTATCAATTTATAGAGAAACATGTTGGAATTAGGGATTTATTCATCTGTTATATTTACTACTATTGTTTTTCTTAATTTCATTAAACCTTTTTTAAGCATGCAGAGTATCTGTAATACCTTTACATTTTTAAAATATTTATTGATTTATTTGATCAGGAACTGGCTAAGCAAATTGATGACTATACTGGAACGTATGAACCTGAGGATCACATGGAGTGGAACCTGGTCCTTGGAGAGATAAAAGCTTTCATTGAGGTTTGTTTTTATTGGTTGGTTTAGTGGGGGGCTCAGTGGCTTTTAAAAACAAAGAATTGTCTTGCTTGTATAAGTCTTCTTCACAAATGTTTTTTAACTATTTATTTTGCTTAAAAAAACTTTTTTACCTTGTGATCATCACTACTTTATTTTTATCTTTTATTGTAATTTAAATCACATTTTGGAAATGACTTCTCCTTTATTTATCGCTTACTAGATTATATATAGATTATATATAGAATTGTTAGGTTGTTTTTTTTTAAATACTTCAGAACAATTTTTAATTCTTCATTTTTTTTTCTCACACAAAAAATACTGTAGCTAAACTCTTAAGCATAAAATTTGTAAGCTAAATTATAATTATATATAAATATTTGTGTCGGGCTTTTTGATTTTACTCACACAAATCAATTTTGAATACTTATCCACTTTTAGGCGGACAGTATCATCAATGTGGTGGACGTAGATTCATCATCAATAGTGCTGTCCCATAGACTGACACCACTTAATACCCCACCCCTGGAGAAGGGAACACCTGTCTACCTGACTCTCCAGGAGGTGCTCATTGTTGGCAACTGTCATGAACAGGTATTCAAGCAGTTCCACACCTAATTCTTTAAGTTTGTGTCTTAAGGTGCTAGAATCATAATAGTACAAGGTTCTTAAGTACACCCAGCTTTAAATCATACCTGAAATTATAGAACAAAAATGTCGTCTAAAATAATGATGGCTGGGTGTAGATAGTGATGATCATACAATCCCTTTAAATGCCGAGTTAAAAAAAACTATTAATAGCTCTCCTGCATCTGGTCCATGGGCCATCACAGAACTTTACTATTTTTGTGTTTTACAATCTGTTGAGGGCCAGGTACACATATTGAAAGCTGCTTATACAAATAGTATATAGTAAATACAATACCCTACCTTTATGTTTTCTTATATGTGATGAAAAGTGACTCCATCGGCAAAATCTTTGCTAATAAATTACTAAAGTTAAAGCATAATGTAGACAGTTTTTAAAAAAAATTATCCTAGATATAGTTTGAACTAGCAGCTATTAAAAGTAAATTGTTTAAGCTGTAGTTATCTCCCTTATAGTTTAGTTTGTCTTGACATGTTAAGTCATTGATATCCATTGTGATTGTGTACATAACTTACAGGTAAAGTTTAGTGAACTGACCCTGGACATGTTCCGAATGCTGCAGACACTGGAGAGAGAGCCACAGGACGACTTGTCCAATCAGATATATGACAACTCCCCCGCTCCTGGTCGCACCCCTTTTGTAAGCAAAATTTTACAATTCATTTTATCATGTCTTTTAAAGGATTTGATATCAGGTGCTAAAAAATGTTTTATTTTCATGCAAATTTAGATAAATTTATATTGCTTCCCCACAATCAGATTGTTTTAACTCCCAGTTTTTAAAAATGTTCGCAAAACTTTAAAGTTTTGTTTTCCTTAACACTTTTATGTTAAGCACTTGATGGAATAGCATTATTGTGTAATAATTGTGTAAGAGTTATAGTCATGATACCTTGGTGTATTTTGAACAAATCTCACAAACCCCAAAAGAAATAATTTACATCAATTGGGGAAGCCAAATTTATTTATTTTTTACTACTTTACAAGCTTGATTAAGGCTAGTTGCGGTACTAAATTTAGGTGAATCGGGTGCCTGATGTAGAATTTCAGTTTTGACCTAATTATTAAAATACATTCATTTCTAAACATAAAAACATATTAGTTATTACTAGAAAATAGTGATTTGTATTTTGCATTTATTGGGTAGTTTTTTAAAAATTATTTTTTTTTACTTCTTTCACGTTTTTCTCAAAATTACAAATTTGACACTTCAAATTGCTACTCCTCAGTTAGTTCTACTTGTATCTTACTGAAACTTTACCTTATTATTCTACAGATACATACACATAACTTCTATGTTCAATTTCTATCAAAACTTGCTTTATTTTTATTTTAAAGCCAGAAATAAGCTACATTTGTGCACGTTTTAGCGTTTTTTATCAGTTTGATAGAATTTTTTTTAGAAAAAAATAGTTAGCTTGGCTTTACTTAAAATGTGAAACATAGAACTTAATAAGCTTAAATCGCCATATATAATGCATGCATTTTGGTGTGTTTAGCACTTGTGGTTATAGAGCCTTAGCATTTTGAAAATGATAAACAAAAATCCAATATGGCGGCCGTTACCATGGCAACCATATGATAAAATAGATTCTTATACCTTTTTTACTTTCTCGTATATACGAAGTATAGAGAAAGTCTTGTAATCGTGCAAAAAAAAAAAATCGAGATTTTTGCAAATCTCGACGTTTTACATCTCACTGATACGGAAAAACATAATTTTGCAATCTTGTCCGTATGTCTGTGTGTCCGTGTGTGTGTGTGTGTCCGTGTGTAAACACGATAACTTGACTACCGTTACAGCTAGGTTGATGAAATTTCATATACAAGTATTATATCAAAATCGTAGATCCGTATCAACTTTTGAGCGATTTCGGATAACCGGAAGTGGTACTTTTTCTACTTTGAATTTTTCAAAAGCCTATAACTTGAGTACTATTTCAGATAAATAAATGAAATTTCACATGTAAGTAAAAGATCTAATTCTCTACCTTCTGTTAAATTTTGAGTAATTTCCGTTGACCGGAAGTAGTAATTTACGCTACTTCCGATTTCTCAAAAAACTAATGTAAATTTATAAAGTACTAATACTATTGCGCACTATTATACACACCTTTATTAGGCGTTCGCTTGGTGCGCAATTGTTTTTTACTGAGATTCTATTCTATTTTTAAAAGTTTCAGTATTTAAAATGGATTAAAGATCATAACTATATCCCCAGTTACCATCCCCTGTTGTTTTATATAAGAATATTCGAGAAAGTTTAGGGGAGATCACTACCGGTTTATTTAAAATAACTTTCAGTATATATTATATGGGAAAAGTTTTAATGGATTAGCTTGAATAATAACGAAAAAGTGCATTTGGTGTAGCACCTAGCCTTAAAAGGTTTACATTTCTTTACATAATATAAAATGTATGTTATTTTTTGGGATTAGTAGGAACTAAAAATGCTTACCAATATCTTGTAATAAGGTTTATATTACACAAGTTACTCAAACATTTTCAAACTGAAAAGTTTTAATACAAGAAATGCTTTCAGGCCAACTTATTGATAGTAAAATTGTGGAAAAAAAACTCGCAGTGTAAAATTTTGAAAAAAAAAATCATGTTTATTTATGTCACTTAAGTACGATGGGGTAAAGATATGAACATTGTTGTCCATAGGAAAATGGTGACCGTACAAACAAGAGAGACAACCCCCACAAGTACCTGCTGTACAAGCCCACCTATGGACAGCTCAACACATTTCTGGCCTCCGCCTTCAAGGAGCTGCCACCCAATGGTGCCATGGTCTTGTACATATCAGCTGACGGTTGCCCTGGCAACCAGAAACACACTGATGATGGTACTGAACTGTGACTGTTGTGGTCATTAGTTTATAATTCATATTTAAATTATTTGCATTTTGATGCTGAGTTTTGACTTTAAAATGTTTTCTCTAAAATATTTCATAAGCATCCAAATTTTGAATTTTTTTTTTTTTTAAAACCTGCCATAATTGACAATAACCTAATATTTTCTCTAAAATCCATCATAGTTGCTTATGACCTAATATAATATATCCACTAAAAACGCCTTTGTCCTAATATTTTCTCTAAAATCCTCCATAGCTGTCTTACTTAATATGTTCTTGGAAATTCTATACAGCTTGTGAGCAAATGTCTAAAATCCTTCATGGCTGTCTATGACCTAATATGTTCTTTAATATCTTCCCTAGCTGGCTATGACCTAATATTTTCTCTAAAATCTGCCATAGCTGCCTATGACCTAATATTTTCTCTAAAATCTGCCATAGCTGCCTATGACTTGGGCGGTGTCATTACAAACAGCAGAAGGGAAGGGGAAGAACAGAATAAAAGCAAAAAGGCTGAACTGTATAAAGAAATGCATTGGTAAGTTGAACTATCTTGATTTGCATTAGTGAAATCACAGTTGAATGGTAGATAAACTCAATTTGCAGAAATATGTGTGTAGTGATGCTACTTAGCAGTGTTTGCAAATTTTGTCTTAAATTTTTTTTTTGCTTGTTTGTGAACCTATTTCACATGTTGTTGATACAGGGCTTTACCATAGTTTAAATATTTTTTGTTTACTGTTGCCTCTTATATACTAAAATTGTGTTGGTCTGGTATTTTAATTTTGTTTTGGCATGTACCTGTGAATGTTTTAAATAGTTTTGGCCTTTACCTGCACATGTTTTAAATTTTACTGACCAACTGCTTTAGTCTAATAAAATTATTGTCTGAACTTTCTCTGCCAGTTTACACCCAGGAGACTTGTATCCCTACACCAGAAAACCTTTGTTTCTCATCATAGACAGCAGCAATAGCTCAGCTTTTCAGGTAGGTCTTCCTGGGTTTGTGTATAGAAGTTAGCCAAGCAGTGATAATAGATGATTGATTCCTGGGGGTAAGAGTACAAAAAATATCAAAAGTAAACTTGCACTTTCTGGTCTAATGATCCAAAGAGCAGATGAAGTAATAAAGTTCATGTTTCTTTACCTGGTTGTGTGAAGGAAAATATGGAAGTGTCTTAAGACTTTAGTTAAGATCATTTTTTTTTCAAATGGCCGCAAGTCCTGTTTTGTATATTTGAGTAAAGTGGGGGGAAAATATTTTGCATTGGATATGGCAATTTGTAAATTTGTCCGTGCCGTTGTACTTATTAATACTTTATTAACTTTAAAAAAATGTACTATAGGCTACAACATTAAAATTCTGATTAGATATAAACAAAAATTTCTTATTGTGCAATACTTAACGATAAAATTTTCTTTTCCAGAACTTTCCCAACATGTTTGGTCAGCCTCTAGTATGTCTGCTGTCTCCTGAACAAGTTCCTGTTACAATGCAGGGTAACTCTAAATGTTTTTTTTAAAGACATCTTAGTTATCCTTATTTAACCCTTGACAGTCCACAGCATCATTAGTTGTACTGCCCCTATGGCCAGGCGAAAATATGACACATTTTTAACCGTGACACCAAAGAGACTTCCACTACTTAGCATAACTAAACCTACTATATATAGTAGGGCAAAAGAGGGCGCACCAGACTGAGCCGCTTAAGAAAATTGTTGGGCAACCTCATGCATATAGGACTGTAAAGGATTAAATAGTGATATTCCTTGATTTAGAATGTTTGTAGTTTAGTTCATATACACAAGGTTTAGATCAGTTCACCTTGCTTTTAATTGTCCAGTGTTTTATAATGCCATTATCATGGACTAACCTATAATAGGGGTGTAAGGTTATAAACTATTTCTCTACTAATGTCATCATTAATCATAAGCATGAATCTTTAATAATTTATCTACCATGTGTTAAGATTCTACTCTTTAACACTGGTCTGAGTTATCTAATAGCCATAGGTTTTTTTTTACAGATCAACAACTGAAGGGCAATTTGTTCACATTATTCCTTCACTGCCCACTGATGGCTATGTGTTGTGTGTGTAACATTGGGGACATCCCCATCACCCTTTGGGACAAGTGCCAGGCACAAGTAGACAAGTTTGTTGCTGATGCCTCAAAGTTGTTCAGTCGAGCTAGGAAACTAGGTAATGTGTTTTGTTATGAGATTTGTTTGCTTGTGTTGTGTGAAATATGGGGACAAGTCCCAGGCACAAGTTTGTTACTGATGCCTCAAAGTTGTTCAGTCGAGCTAGGAAACTAGGTAATGTGTTTTGTTATGAGATTTGTTTGCTTGTGTTGTGTGAAATATGGGGACAAGTCCCAGGCACAAGTTTGTTACTGATGCCTCAAAGTTGTTCAGTCGAGCTAGGAAACTAGGTAATGTGTTTTGTTATGAGATTTGTTTGCTTGTGTTGTGTGAAATATGGGGACAAGTCCCAGGCACAAGTTTGTTACTGATGCCTCAAAGTTGTTCAGTCGAGCTAGGAAACTAGGTAATGTGTTTTGTTATGAGATTTGTTTGCTTGTGTTGTGTGAAATATGGGGACAAGTCCCAGGCACAAGTTTGTTACTGATGCCTCAAAGTTGTTCAGTCGAGCTAGGAAACTAGGTAATGTGTTTTGTTATGAGATTTGTTTGCTTGTGTTGTGTGTGTTATATGGGGACAAGTCCCAGGCACAAGATTGTTGCTATAGCCACAAAGGTCTCTTTCTCACTTGAGGACATAATGTCCTACTTTCTGAAGACTGGAATGTCCTACTGATGTCAGGTTTGGATGTCCTACTGTCTCCAGGATGGAAGTTCAAAATCCCACCTTGTTGCCTCACCATGGCACACAAATGTTGTGTAATACAACATACACATTGCAAGGCTGCTAACCTGAAAGTCTCATGTTCAAATCCCAGAGTCCACCTAGCTCTAAGGGGTACCTCTAAGTCATGTTAGGGAAAGTAAATGCAGTTGGGCAAAGTACTGACCACACCTTCTCTTCATATAGTAAAGTCAAGAAACATATGAACTCTACTTCATTTGCCCAATGGCATAATCATCTGTAAATAACCATGTCATAGAAGTCTTATGTGTCCAGGATAAATTAAGAACTCAGTAGACATGAATATATAGGGGACGGCGTGGCATAGTGGTAGAAAGCTAGACTGCTAACCCTAGAGTCTCGCGTTCGAATCCAGGTTCAAATCAGTGGAACATCCCAGAGTCCACCCAGCTAGGTAACAGTTAGGGAAGCAAAGGCGGCTGGGCATAGTGCTGACCAAACTCATATGCTGAGGTCTATGAATGAGATGAACTCTACTTCATTTGCCCCCATGTGTCTTGGGCACTAACAGGATTAAGAAGAAGACATGAATATAATTGTAGTATGAGCTCAGGAAGTTTTGTGATTGCTGTATTGAAATTCTATAACTTTCTGTTTGTTTCAGATCATGCTTACGTTCAGTTCCTTGGTGATGACTTTCTACGACTTTTGCTTCTTAGATTTGTGTTCTGCTACATTGTGCTAATACTTCATAGAGGATTTAAGGTTAGGCATTTGAAAAATGTTAATACTTGCAATGTGAATTTGCTGTAGATTTTTATTAGGTTAATTTTCCTTTATAATTTTAAATTTCTTTACAGAATTTAAAAAAATTTCTATTGATTTTTGTTAAAAGCATTTAATTTTTGTTACTTTTTAAAAGTGTGGGAAAATATTGAAAATGCCCTGTATAGAAAACCTCAAACATGTGCATTTCACTGATTTCTATTGTTGTTGAGTATTGGGCTACCAGTACTGGAGACCTTTCGTCTCTTGTTTATTTTATTGTCATCACACCTTTTAAACTGATTAATTAGGCTCTTTACCGAACTGTTGTAAACTGGTTTGCTGTATTTAGCTGAAAATGTATGATAATAATAAAAGTTTTGATAGAGGGAACATATCAGTAAAATATATTTGTAGGTTCATTAAAAACCTTTTCAAAATTGCCCCGAAAAAATTCAAATTCACAAATGTATTCTGTAAAAGAGATAGTCCATTTCTATTCAATTCCATTTGAATTTCTCCCATGTGGAATAAAGTTTTTTTGCTCTTGCTTTAAGTTAGGTTCTATTAAATACTTGACACATACTTTTGTAAACTCCTTTATACTTGTGTTTAATACTTTATATACGAATGTTAACTTACTTTTGCTATTGGTTTGTTAAAAACTTTATACTGCTGAATGGCGTGGCCTAGCGGTAGAGAGCTAGACTGGAAATCTGAAAGTCTTGAGTTTGTATCCGGGTTGAAGTCAGTGAAACGTCCCTGAGTCCACCCAGCTCTGATGGGTACCTAACTCAGGGAAATAGTCCGCTGGGCATAGTGCTGACCATATTATCCCTTCATATGCCCAGGACAAGAAACATTAACTCTACTTCATCTGCCCAATGTATCACTAGGTCTAAAGAGGAATCTTTGCTTTACTACTATTTAAATACTTTATACTAATGTAAACACCTTTGAGCTTGTATTAAATCCTCTCTACTGCTCTCTTCAGGGCCCCAGCTACTACCCAGCCTCCCACCCAGCCCTGCCCACAGATGAAATCCTGGAGCACCCAGCTCTGTATAAACTAGTCCTTGACCTCGCCAACATGTTAGAAGTCCGAGGCCTGTTTGCCGAGCCTGGGGATGTGGATATATCTGCATAACCTTCACCTAGACCCACTTATTTATTATTTATTTTCCTGCGATATTTTTAACTACCAGTACGTTTTATATCTGTTGATGTCATCAACTCATATAAGTCATAATAATACATTTTTTTTAAAAAGAAAAAAACTTTTTTATCAATTTGGACATATTGTGCATATTAATCCTTCACTTTTGAAGAAGTTTTATTTTTTGTCAAAAGCGTGAATAGTTTTTATTCTGTTTCATTGAAGTTTGCTCAGTTTAAAAAATATTAACAAAGCCATTAAACATTTAAGTTATTTATATAGAGACAGTGAAAGACTCATATTATAGCATTCTTATTGATATAGTTTATACAAGCTATTTCAACTTTGTTATAGACGTTGTCAATGTTATACTTTAGTTAGCTTGCTACTAAACTTCTGCTTGTAGATATAATTATGACTAAACCGTGTTGTTTAATACAAGGTGTTGTTAAGTTTAAATATATTTCTTTATGAAATGTGTGAGGGAAAAATATAATTTTTGTTGTTTTGAAGCTGCTATTGTGACTATCCAGTGAGAACTGAATATTAAAAGGCACTAGAATTTCTTGGCGTTAAGTAGATTTTTTTTTTTAATTTTAATGCAGCAGCTAGTCCATAGCAGGAAACAGCTAGTCTATAGCTTCAGTATTATTTGTTTCCTTTTTTACGTGCCAATTTTTTGATACAGGTTTTATATCTTTATACCATAGACACTTATTTAGTATTTTATATCTGATAGGCACGCTTTTGTAAACAATGTTGCCATTTTGATTAGGGTTAGGGTTTCAGCATGGCTCATCACATTGGCTAGGGTTCAGCAGGTTTTATCACATTGGCTAATGTTCAGCAGGGTTCAGGGTTTATCACATTGGATATGGTTCAGCAGGGTTTATCACATTGGCCAGGGTTCAGTAGGATTTATCATGTTTGTTTATGATGTTCTGGGTGCTTGAAAGTATGGGATGTGGAGTATAAATTGTATTATCATTTGAAACATTTTATTAAGGACTTCAACTTTTTTGGAATATTTATCACACTTGAGATTTTTTATTAAATAAGAAAATCAAAAGAATTTTACAAAATACTTTAAGACATATCCAAATCAAAGTATGTTTGGCCATTATTTGAGTTGTTGTAAATCATTAAAAGATTTCCAATTAATTTACAGTTACATATCGTTTTTATCAACCCACAGAGAAAAGCATGTAGACTTTTATAAAATAGATTTCACAAGCACATAATAAACACGGGCAATCGATTGTTGTATTATCTCCCAATAATTTAATCAGCAGATTATCAGTTTGACCATTTTTGAATGTTATGTTAGAAGTTTAATATTTCTAAAATTGTATGCTAGGCCACTACCTTGAACAATGTACAGGACATTGCTATGAGTGCTCACATTATCTTTCGTTTCGTACTTTTTTTTTGTTTTTAGTAACCAAAGAAGAATAGCAGGATGCTTATGATTTGAAGGAGAAAAAGTGCTTTAATAAAATGTTTTTTTTTTTTAGTATTTTAAAATATTTCTTATAAGGTGTATAATGAAGTTGTGTGAAAAGGACTGTTCAGTTATTATTATGATAGAGGATGTCTGAAGTTTATTTTTGACAACATACTTGTTTGTTGTATTTTTTTTAGTTAAATGTAGCTTGGGTTTTTTACAGCCCAATCTAACAGTTGATTTTCTCAGACCAAATGTTATCATTGTCCACAGTGTATTTGAAACCTTAAAAGCACTATAAAACATTAAAGAGAATACGCTCAATTACACCCAGATCTTTTGAAGTTGATTAATCAATCACCGTTTGGTCCTGCGATTTTATTTTTGTTTAATATTTTCAGTGTTGTTTTTTTTTTTATGAAATCCAAACCACATTATTTTGTTTGTTTTGTCAGTTAAATCATTCAAACTTTTGTGATTTCAGTATTGATAATTTCACTTTTAGCATTTTTAATCATCTGAAACAATCAATATAAACATTTAGTATTACAATATTTAATGTGTGTTTGTAAATTTAATTTTGTCTCACCTAATATTTGCTTTAATTAATGGGTTTTTTTTTCAGTTTTGAGTTGTTTTTTTTACTGTTTAAATTGTTTTTTTAAGCTACTTTACATTTTGTTTTTCTAGGCTGTTTCAAATTTTTACTAGAGCTTAGAAATCTATAGATTTTTTTTTTCTAAATATTTTAAACCACAAGAACATTAAGATTTGATTTTTTTAGATGTTATGACTTTAAGCCCAAAAGAAGCAGACTTTTACATGCTCTGAAGTGTTTTATATTTAAGTTAATCAATGAATTATATTTTTCATAGGTGTATTCACTTAGCGATTTTTTAATTTATTTAGTTTAATTTTAGTGATGTCCTTTTTCTCCAACTTTTACTAGAAGTATTAATCAATTTTAAAAAAGTTTTATTGGCATTTCCATGTTTTATTTGAAAAATATTTCTAAACACAAGTATTCATCGTTTCAGTTAGGTTTAGTATCTTTTTTTTTAAATACAGTAATTTGCTCATAACAACTGTGTATTGGGTTAAAATATTTGGTCTGTCTCGGCACAAATCTTGTTTACTCTCGGCTACTCAGGCTAGACAAAACAAGCATTATTTTAATTGTAGTCAATTTGAAAATGTTCTGCGAACATTTCTAGCAATTAAACAAAATATTTATTAAATATAATTTACTCGTTAAATGTTATCGACAGTTATACTTTATGTTTATTTACAATTACATTCCATTGTTTGCTTCAATGTAGCTTCATTTTTTGAACAGGTTTAAAAAGGTTTAATTGTAATTGAGTTTAAACAACGTTGCTAGTGATGTTTTTACTTGGGCCAGTAAAATTTTGGTCATTTATTGTCGTTCATTTTAATTTTATATGACAATATTGTAAAATTTAATATTATGATTAAGTATTTGGTTATCATTTTGATTAACTTTTCTGGTCCATTATAATTACAAGGCTATATAAGCCATGCTTCTTATGTAATATATTAGAGTGTTGTAATTTTAAGTCGTCAAAATTTTAAAATTTGAAAAATGTATTTTTTAAAATTTGTATCTGTGCATGATGCCAGGCTAATTGCTGTTAATATTACTTTAACAATGCTTGACATTGGACCTCCAAAGATTTTAAAAGTTTTATTTATCTGGCATGGAATTACAGTAATATCTATATGGTGAGCGTGGCAGCGTATTATGTGAGGACATTACGGTGTGATTATTTTTGTAATCATTTGGAAAAAAACATTCATGTTGTCAGACATGTAGATAATTATGTAATGCTTTAACACCTTAGTAGTTTACTATTCTTAGTGGCGTCGCTTAGGAGGTGTGCCAGGGGAAGGGGTGTTTGTCCCGGGGAATATTATAGACAATAGGTGGTTGACAGAATAATTGAGAATTTCAAACTATAGAATTCAAGTCAGCTTCTTTTATAAAAAAAGGGGTTGAAATTTAGTTGTAACACAAAAGGATTTTTGGTAATTTGACCATCGCCCACCCAGCCAGCCCCACATACATCCAGCCCCCCCCCCTCCCCCCACACCCACACACACACCCCCCAGCCAGCCAGCCACAATAGTAGTGAGAGAAATAATCATTGCTAATGTGGTATGAGATGTTTTATCAATGTGCAATCACTATGGAGACATAGTTTCTTAATATATTTTTAACCATGTACATACCCCCCCCCCCCCTTATTTATTTGTCTTTTTGTCTTGTGTTTACTCCTTTGAATGCTTATGGTTTTTTGACTGTAGCTTTTATTTTTTTAAAAATTCCAGATGGCATATGTTTCCTGTACAACAGGGTTGGGTTGGTCTTTACGGTTGTGTATATGTTCATCACTGTGTAGTATGTGGGTTGTCCTTTTTGGTTGATTGCCTTCTGATTAGGTTGTCCTTCTTGTGTATAAAATCTCATACGGTTGTAGCCTACCAATCAACTGCAGTGTGTAGCTCGTCAATGCTCAAAGCTTGTAAGTAGCTGTTATCCTCTTCTTAAAAAAAACCCTACTTTTAATAAGTCGAAGATGCTAACATTTATGAGCCATAATTCACGCTGTAGTAATTACTTAAGTTAATTTATTATAATATTCATTACAGATACCTGGTGCATACATAATATATATATACTGTATTTATTTTGCTTTTTTAAAATATACAACTTGTCTGAGAATATTTTTTTAAATGAGGCTGCTTATTTGAATGAAAGTTGTAAAAAAAATAATTTTAGAACTATAAGTTAGCCATGGAGATGTTGGGTAATTAAGGGATTTAACCTAAGATTTTTTAGCCTAAGAAGAAGGCTAATATAGGCTTGTTAGAGTTAGAGTAAGGGGGGAGGGTGGTTCGCTATACAAATGATGAGATAAATGTATTCCCAGGGTCTATTTGACTTAAAAGTACTAGGGTGGCATTGAGTTTTAAAACAGTTTTCTTAACAGTACCATTTAAGTATAATTAAGGGAAGGAGAAATATGGTATGGTTTCACATAGTGGTTCTCAACCTTGTGAGGGTACTGTACCCCACCAGTTTCTTAGGTACATTCACCTAACCCTTCTTAATAGTTCTATCGTCAGAAATAATAAAATCTGATTGTGAGTCATATGAGTGGAGTGTGTCTTGACCTCTGCCAAACTCGTATGACTGGCTCATCCAACCCCTGGGGTTTGATAGAACCCATGTTGAGAACCACTGGTTTAACATCTTGAGAGGTGTAACCAGAGTTTGGCAATAGACATCTGACATCATTTATTGTGAGCTCTCTATCAGCTGTAGCCAGGGCTGTACTACAATCTTTTTTTATGTAACTGTGTGAATGCTAGTCAGATCAGAGTCAGTTTTCTTGCCAGATGTCTCTTATAAATGTGGCAGGGGTAGTTGGATTGATGTAGTGCTTGATTCAAATAAATTGCTTGTTTGTCTGGTGGTTCAATAAGATGTGATGTGAATATATGTGTGTGTATATATATATATATATATATATATATATATATATATATATATATATATACACATATATATACATACATATATATATATATATATATATATATATATATATATATATATATATATATATATATATATATATATATATATACACATATATATACATACATATATATATATATATATATATATATATATATATATATATATATATATATATATATATATATATATATATATACATATACATATACATATATATATATATATATATATATATATATATATATATATATATATATATATATATATATATATATATGTATATTTGTATATATATTGTGCATGTATCTATTTATGTGTATTGTATATGTATATACACATATATTTACATATATATGTGCATATGTATATCCATGTGTTTGTATAGATATATATATATACACATATAGATATATAAATTTATATATATATACATGTATACATATTCACATACATATATACAAATACATATAAACCCATATATATATATATATAGTTTATGTAACTCTATTGGTATGTCTTTATTATCCCCTAATCTCCACTTTAAAAAATCTTTGTTGTGATGTTTTACTCAATGATTCCAACAATGTCTTCTTCAACTGGAGACTTGGATTGTTCCAATAACTGAGAGTCTCACAAAAACTACCGTAGTATTTTATTTCTATTTTTACAATGTACCACCGAATTTCCCATCACTAAAGGATAATATGTCTGAAATCCACTTTTACAACTGTAGTTTATTCTACATGAAATATATTTTTGATGTTTTTTTTTTAATCATTGACTCAGTTTTCTGTGTCGCTCGGTTACTGTAAGACTTTTATTATCGTCTAAGGTAAAACTTGTAAAATTTGTACATAAATATTCATGTTTTATTAATTAATATTAATTATTATAATTATTTTTTAATTACTATTTTAGTCATTAGTGAAGAATTGTTCTCAATGATCTTCTTTAAATTTGACAATTCTACCACAGCTTAGTCGGGTATTTTATTGTATTTGACTAAACTATCTCAGTAATTTCTTCTATTAAAACTATTATTTCACTGAGAATCTCATTTATTATTTCTTTTATAATTCGTATATTTTCGCCGTGTCTTTTTTTTTTATATAGACTAGATTACCAATACACCATCTTGTTTTTTAAACTACCAATGCTTCTTGGTATAAAAAGAATTCGAATCGAAGTCATATTCCCGGGCCAGTGGCGTAGCCAGGATCGTCTCAAGGGGGGGGTTCCAATTTTTACCCGGGGACAAACTTTCGATTTGCACCCCCCCCCCTCAAACTTTCGATTTGCACCCCCCCCCTCAAACTTTCGATTTGCACCCCCCCTCAAACTTTCAATTTGCACCCCCCCCCCCCCTCAAACTTTCGATTTGCACCCCCCCTCATACTTTTTATATATACCGAGGGGTCTATGGGGGGGGTTATGACCCCCCCTAACCCCCCCCCCCTGCCTACGCCACTGTCCCGGGCAGATGAGGCTCGATAGCTAGGGACAGCAACTCTTCTAGAAGAGACAACTCCAAAATCAGACAACTGCTGCCTTGTAGTTTGTTTGCTCTTGGAAGAAATTCCAAAAAGAAAAGCAAACTGAAATCCGTGTTTCTTCCAGACTTTTTCTTCTTTAAATAAAATTGTGTTTATGCATTTAAAACATCTAACATATTATTTTCAACAAAAGTCCGTATCAAGTTCTCCATACATCGCTGAAGATTTTGATGTGATAGCCTGCGAAAATATTTTGTGGACAGAGAGAGAGAGAGAGTGCGCACATGGGCTTTTATATATTAGGATAGAATTGAAATCTCGTAGAAAAAGAATTGCACACCAAGTGAACGCCTAATAAAATGTGCATAATAGTGCGGAATATTATTAGTACTTTATAAATTCACATACGTTTTTTTTTGAGAAATCGGAAATAGCGAAAATTACTACTTCCGGTCAACGGAAATTTCTCAAAATTTGACAGAAGGCAGAGAATTAGATCTTTTACTTACATGTGAAATTTCATTTATCTATCTGAAATAGTATTCAAGTTATAGGCTTTTGAAAAATTGAAAGTAGAAAAAGTTCCACTTCCGGTTATCGGAAATCGCTCAAAAATTGATACGGATCTACAATTTTGATATAATACTAATACTTATATATGAAATTTCATCAACCTAGCTGTAACGGTACACAAGTTATCGTGTTTACAGACACACATACACACACAGACATACGGACGAGATTGCAAAATGATGTTTTTCCGACTCAGGGAGGTGTAAAACGTCGAGATTTGCAAAAATCTGTTGTTTTTTTCACGACTACAAGACTTTATACTTCGTATATACGAGAAAGAAAAGCAACCTGATATCTAAAACGGGTTGACTTTTGAATCCAGAATGTTTTAAAATTTAAAACGCTAAATATCAACAGTTCAGATGTTTTCTTTTATTGGAAATTATATGGGAGTTCATTCTTAAACCTGACGTATGCGTAAGGATAAAACCGTTGCAAAGTTGTTAAATGTGGGAATTTCCAGTGTTCATGATTTATTTGCTAGATCGTAAACACTTCAATTAATTTGGCAGACGTAGTAACTTTTCTTTGAAAATGGATGGCGTCATTCGTCTTCTGTTTGGATTAAAAGAGATGACGTCATCTTTCAATGCGGAAGTTAACATGCACTGACGGGTCCCACTAATAATCTGCCATTGATAATCTGTCATTTTACCGATGTAGAGTCAAACTTATTTTGCGTCTATAATGGTTACTCAAATATTTTAACATACGTTAATTGTTTAGGAGTAAGGTTACCTTACTGTCGGTCGTTGGGTAGGTGAAGCAGAGCACCTATTTCTGTGACCCCTGTTTCTGGTATATGAAGAAGTCTGGTCAGTTTAATATCCAGCCGTCTTTACTCCTCCTAACGTGGTTAGGGGGGGGGGGGGGGGGCGAACATTGTTAAAAGTATGTATTTTCTATATAAATTATATAATTTTCATTTCGTTCGGGGTGGGGGCGGTAGAATTTTTTCGGGGGGGGGGGGGTCGAAGAGATGACCGGAAGAAACTGACGCCATATCAAGAAGCACCGACTTGAATAGTCAAAATTTTTTTTTTGCTTTTTATTTTAACTAATTAAATTGTAATGTTAATTTTTTTTAAAGTGCAAAGACTATTATTTAAGACAAAATCGAAAATAAACCAACATATTAATTGTTATTTTTAAACTGACATTTCTGTAACGTGGTAAGATAATAATTCCTGTTTTTTTTTTTCAAAGAAATGAAACTAGTAAAGCAATCTATTTTTTCTATCTTACGAAATTTCATATAATAGATACGTGACGTGTGAGTATTATGTCGATCGCACACCTACGACAATAAGTCTCCTGACAAAAGGGCTCCCATCAATGTAGGCCCTGACAATAGAGACTACGTCAATGAGGCACGCAAGAAATAGAACCTTATAAATATGCCCCTGAAAAAAGGACCCCGATAATATTGACCTCGGTATGACTTTGAACATTAGGTAAAAAAAAAAACTTTTGTTATACTGTTGTACCTCGACATACGAGCAATACTACGGAGCAAATTAAGTTCGTATCTCGAGGCGCCATAGTATATCGTCCTGTTAGTGACCAAAATGTAAGCAAGTGAGAGGGAGAGGTAGTGTGTCTTTCAGACATTTTTTTCCATGGCGAGTGAGGACACTTGGAAAAATCGGCGGAGGGGGGGGGGGGAGACACTTATATTTTAAAGGGGAGGGGGATGACGACACTGCGTACAACTTTTAAAAAAAATTTCGTTTGCGGAGTGTGGGGAGGTGTGGACACATGGACGTACCCCATACACTGCTCCCCTCCCCCCCCCCCCCCCCCCACAGACACACACACACTTTCCCGAAAAGAATATTCACATTAATTCTAATTAACAATTTCAGTTATTAGCTATCCTAGGTATAGACTTACTGTGGGACGTGGACGTACGCCCCCCCCCCCCCACCCCACCCCACCCAGATGAGATGCATGAAAGAACCTTTAGAACCTTTAATCTACGCTTCAGATTGCTTGTACATCAACACAATAGATCTATATAGACTAGACTACGAGAAAAACAAAACTAAAACGGGACATTGCAATGTTCTATTTTTAGGCTATCTAGGCCTAAGTTCAAAAATAAGAGTTACACCGTTTGAATATGTAAATAATACATAAAATCGTGTATTCGATTATATCTAATCGATTGCTTTAAATCGTCTAATCATAAATGTTAATCGATACGTTTTCAAAATCAAATTGGATATTTTCGTAGACAGGTCATATTGGAGAAACGAACATGCAACTTACACAAATGTTAATCGATACGTTTTCAAAATCAAATTGGGTATTTTCGTAGACAGGTCATACTGGAGAAACGAACATGCAACTTACACAACCGGACATAAACAAACAGCTGTCTAAACTAAACTAATACTATCCCTATTTCTTTAAGTAGATTTCATCAATAGGTGCACTGGCCGTTCTACTAAGCCCCCCCCCCCGCCCCAGGTGTCTCCTCTGCCAACGATGTACTAAAGCAATAGGCAATTTGGTGTCAACCCCCCCACCCCACCAGTGGCGTAGCCAGGATCGTCTCAAGGGGGGGGGGGTTCCAATTTTTACCCGGGGACAAACTTTCGATTTGCACCCCCCCTCAAACTTTCGATTTGCACCCCCCCCCCCTCAAACGTTCGATTTGCACCACCCCCCCCCCCCCCCTCAAACTTTCGATTTGCAACCCCCTCATACTTTTTATATATATACCAAGGGGTCTATGACCCCCAAGCCCCCCCCCCCCTTCCAACGCCACTGCACCACACACACACACACACCCAGGTGATGTAACCTTGTGTCTAATAATGTATATCACTTTAATAAATAATTAAACTTACTGGAAAAAGCAATTAAATTTGCTATTTTTTTTGTTTTGGTGTCACCCCTGTGAAGTGCGGGCGTCACCGGAAACAGCCCCCATCCCCTCCTCACCCCCAGCACCCCGTCTTGTGAAGCTACTACCCCTCCCTTCCCACCATGTCTTACATGAACTCAGATTTGAAAACATAAGTTGAAAAAATTCTGTATGTTATTTTCAGACCTATAACATACTCCAGTATATGTTATAAAAATATTTTCCCTCACACCCTTATCCCCCCCCCCCCCCCCCCCAAAAAAAAAACGATAGCGCAGCAGTCCCAAAAAAAAATACGAGTCGTCTTGTAGACAGTGTTTCTCCCAGACTTTTTTCTCCGTGGGGGGGGGGGGCACTTGATATTTTTGGTGGGGTGGAGGGGGGGGGGGGACAACATTTTCCGGGGGGGGGGGGGGGGTAAAATTTCATTTCGTTCGGGGGGTCGGTAGACTTTAATGGGGGGGGGGGTCACAGCTTACGAAACAGTCAAAACGCACCTAACAGCGACAAATAAACAGGCAAACGCAACAAGCAACAAGAGGTAACCCACACCTTACCAAGTGACGCAAGTAACCAACAGAGAATACGGAAATTCCCATTGTCGACTGTATAAAGTGCGTATATTCTTATCTTGCTAACACGCACTTGTTTAAAGTAGCATTGGTCCTATTTTTAGAATGCTCTGTACGGACCACCCTATGTCACGATACAAATATGTGGTCCTCATATGGGGGGGGGGGGCAGGAAGAAGGGGAAGCGAAAGCAACATACTGAATTGCGACAGGCTTTACTGCCCGTTACATTATAAAACGCAAAATTATGACATCACACTTTCTTAAACCCCCCCCCCCCCCCCCACCCATTTCCCGATTGTCATATGTCACGCAAGTCCTGAACCGCTACCCCCCCCCCCCCCTCCTCACACCCTTTCCATCCAAAAGTGCTAGATGTTTTACGGAAAGTAAGTTTTGAAAACTGCAATAGCTGTGCTGATGTGCGACATTTGAAATACAAGCATCATACTAAAAAAGATCTTAGTTTTATATTGTCAAACACCGAATGTAGGGACGGAGTGGTCTAGCGGTAGGGAGCTGGACTGCTAACCCGTAAGTCTCAAGTTAGAATCTGGGTTCATGTCAGTACATTGGAAAAGTATTGAGAGACTGGTCGAATAGTTGAGCATTCGTCTTCTAACCCGAAAGTCTCGAGTTCGGTCCCTTTCTAGTGTCGTAGCAACTTTTGTAAAGTTTTTTGTTTTTGGCTCGTACATAGGAAAAGGAATGAAACGCAGTGGCGTAGCGGGGGGGGGGGGGGACATATGTCCCCGGGCGCCGACATTAGTGGGGCGCCAAAATGGGTTGGAAAAACAAATTGAAAGATTGAGAGGGGGTGGTGCAAATAAAAAGTTCGAGGGGGGGGGGTGCAAATCGAAAGTTTGAGGGGGGTGCAAATCAAAAGTTCGAGGGGGAGGGGTGCAAATCGAAAGTTTGTCCCCGGCCGCCGCGAAGGGGCGCTACGCCTCTGATGAGACGACATGGTTGAATGGTAGGGCTTTCGTCTTCTAACTCGAAAGTCTCAGTTCGTATTCCTGTAGCAAGTTGCTGAGTCCTGATGAAAAGTAAAGATCACACCCTTCCTTCATATTTCACAAAAACAGGTGCTTTCTAGTTTATCTTTCCCATAGAGTGCTCTGTCGAGATAGCAACTCACAATAGGCGGTGTCGTCGATCTATTACACCCCCCCCCCCCTAACCTACCCCCGACTATCATAATTTACTAGGTAAGACGTGAAATGTTACAGCAGTTTATAAAATATATTAATAAAATAAAGGTCGACATATCAGTTCATTTTGAAGCCATTTTATTATAACGTCCGTATACACAGTTACAAGTCTACATGGTTACATGGGATAAGGGAACAGTAGGGGGGGGGGGGGGTCGGTACCGGTTGACCCAATTTAGGGAGTGTCGCCGAACCGAAAATGTTAAATAGTAGGAGTGGAGGTGGAGGAGGGGAGGGGTCTCACCATTAGTTACCGCAACGAATGTCCCCCGACCTAGTGACGTCACGGTGGCTGATGTACCGCTTTATGAATTAGAGTAGAGGAATTATATTTAACTCGTTGAGACTATTTAAAATATACATTGTGAAAGTTACTAAGGGAAGCAATCTACAACTGTATTTCAAAAAGTAATTCAAACGCAGTCTTACTCAAATAAATTTAATAAATGTCTAACAGAAATCATTGTTAATTAACATAGTAAAATTTATACATTATACTAATACAACAAAATTTAAATTTTTGAAATAATAAAATTAAAATTTGACTATAATAAAAAATGTAAAAACCTTGCTGAAATTCATTTAAATAGTAAATATAAAAGATGTGAAACATCTTCCATGCGATGGGAACTAATTGTCGATTGGTAGACCTATTTAATTTTTACTTACTCGTATACACGAAGTATAGAGAAATTCTTTTTTTAAAAAAAAAAAAAAAAAAAAAAAAAAAAAAAAAAAAAAAAAAAAAAAAAAAAAAGAGAAATTCTTATAATAGTGCA
>NW_026734042.1:0-17500 GCF_028476545.2 Physella acuta
ATGCTTTGTAAAGGGGGGGGGGGGGGGAGAAAATAACATCTTTTTTAAAGAACACTTTACCCTCATTTCGTCAGTTGTTAAAATAAAGCTTTTAAAATACATTGTAAAAATGTGTGTGATCACGTCTAGTCCTACACATACCATTGAGTACAATGGAGTCAGTAAACAAAGTGTGAACTTCCCAACAACACACTTCCTGTTATATAACATGAAGTGTGTAGTTGCATGATCCTTGACGATGTTCTTCTCATTCTTCGTTTTTAATGGGTAATTTTGGAAGAGATTACCCACAATGCAATCAAGTATACGTGTCAACTTGTTAAGCGCCATATAGGCCGTTGACTCCGATTTCAGCCTGCTTTTCTTTTTGGATTTGCTTCCATAGCCTTTGTCCAACCAAGAACGAACTACAAGGCAGCAGTTGTTTGATTTTGGAGTTGTCTCTTCTAGATGACTTGCTGTCCCCAGCTAACGAGCCTCATCTGCCCGGGGGGTTTGAACTCGGGACAATTCGGTTAAGCACCATGAGTTTTTAATCAGTATAAATCAACTTAAAAGTAACAATAATGTTGTGAGCTAATAACTGTTTCCCTTTTATTTTCACAAATTATTGTAGAGTAGAACGCGATTAAGCTGAGTATCTAATTAAGGATTCCGTTTGAATTAAGAATAAGCTTATTCAATGTGGGTATTTAAAAAAAAAAAGCAGTATCATATTTTTTTCCCTGTCGACGACTACGAATATGGTCAAGATAAGTATCTTCAAGATAAGTATCTTGGCTTTCAAGATAAGAATCTTGGCCTTCTCGTAAGAGAGTGAGAAGACAGGGCCACCAATAGTTTCTAGACATGGGCCATTAGGATGGTTGATTAATGGATTAAGAGGATTAAGAGGATCAGGCATTAGGTGGATTGGGGTTAAGTAGTGGATCGACGGTCTAAAAATATACCACAATAAAAGAGTGTTAGGTAGAGAATACTTTTGGTGAAGGGAATGGGCATGGTAGTGATGATGAAGAGGTTGATGATGTTGATAATGGTGATGACAAACTTTGAGTGATGATGAAGATGGTATTAACGACGATGATTTTATTAATGATGTTGTTAACGACGACGGTGATGTTTATAATGTTGTTTATGATGATGATAATGAAATTGATGGTGGTGATGACAATTACGATGATGATGTTAATGATGGTACGGCTGATGAAGACGATCCCGATGATGTTGAAAATGATGACGATGATGATGAAGACGTTGATTGTCGTGTTAATATAACAATGATGATGTTGATGGTGCTGTTGATGACTGCGAAGATGACAAAGTTACCGTCGGTACGACCGATATTGACAATGATAAATCGTATGTTGATAACGTCTATGAACAGGTCGACATAAATAATGACGGTGATTATAATAACGACAATGATATTGACGATGTCAAGATTAAGAATCTCTAGAACTTCCGGGTTTAACAGGAAGTGGAGGGGGGAGGGTGGGGGGGGTCACCCTAAACATCTGCCAAGATTGCGTAACGCCTGCCAGGGACGAGGGCGGTGGATGTGACGATTGTGAAACAGTTGATATGTGGATGTCATCCAGTCATCCACCAGTTAATCATTATTGCTCGAATATCCCCCCCCCCCCCGCCAGACACACTAAAGTATCCTATAGCTACATTTATACTTGAAAATTTAAAAAAAAAAACAGAACCACATATTAAATGTGAGAAGGCTACCAATTATCAACTAATTACGGAGGTTTTTTTTTACTTTAATATCAAGCCATACGTACGCATATCCTTTAAACGTAATTAACCCTTGAATCATAACAGTAAACTCGCTATGCAACCCTTATCCTTACCCACAAAATTAACTAGACCTACGTACATACATTCGCGACTAACTAAAGAAACAGCGAAAACAGAGTTTCTTTCAAGCATCTCTTCAGAACATCTACTGCTCCCCCCCTCCCCAGAACGAAATAGAATTTATATTGAAAAAATATTTGACTAGTGTCCGCCCCCCCACTCCCCCCCCCCCCCGAAAAATTTGGTCCGCCCCCCCCCCCGAAAAATTTGGCCCGCCCCCCCCCCCCCCCGAGAAAAAAGTCTGAAAGAAACACTTGAGCGCAACTTTGAACTGGTACCGTGTAACAGACATGTTTCCCTATCTTCTGTTCGTGAAAAGTAAACACTGGACCGAGAAAACGCCCATGACAGAGAGATAAGGGGGGGGGGGGGGGAGAGACATAACAACAAATGCACATCGGACCATTGACAAGTCTAGCGCATTCTCATTAAAAAACTAAAACGTCGAAAAAAATTTTTTCCCAAGATAACCCAGCTATCGCTCACAACAATGAGGGTCAAACAAGGGGAGAGAATCTATTATTGAATATTTGTGATAACAAAAAATTTGAAGTGCAGACGGTCTTGTAATGACGAAGGGCAAGAAATAGTACAGGATGTTAGGAAAGGTCTGATTGGACGAGAATGACAAGGGCTGACATTTCTAGCCAATCAACCGTTTTTAGACGCGTGTTTTTTTTTTTATCTTGTTCTTTTATTTTTGTCTTGTTAGTGACGGTCCTTTCTTCTTATAATTCCACGTTTCTATAAAAAACTGAATGTCTTTAAAAAATAATTTAATAATAGGGTCATTATACTTTCTTCTCATTTTAAAAATGAAATTTTTAAATACTGTTATAAATTTATATCTGACTCGTTTGATATTCTTCGTATACGGCATAAGGGAAAACAGCTGATCATTCTCTAACTCTCCATAACAACCAAAATTCCTAGGACTCTGAGTTTGTTGTAGTTTGTTGTACTTTCTTCAGGCCTTTCTCCGCGGGGGGGGGGACAAGTCCAGTATAACGTTCACTGCTACAGTAACCAGGGGCGTAGCGACCCTTCCCGGCACCCGGGGACAAACTTTCAATTTGGTGCCCCTTCAAACTTTCAATTTGCACCCCCCTCTCAAACTTTCAATTTGTTTATCCAACCCATTTTGGCGCCCCCTAAGGTCGGCGCCCGGGGACATATGTACCCCCGCCACCCCCTTCGCTACGCCTCTGACAGTAACTGTCCGCCTACACCCCCCCCCCCCTTCCTGGAAGTTTTCGATTTTAGTTCGAATTATCGACCACTGCCACCACTACTTAAAGCTAAGTCTTAACATTAAATGGATATCGATATCGATATTCTGTAATCGATTCTCCTGACGCGCTTAAGTGCCCTAGACTGACATAGTCTTCAGGGGTCATCCATAAATGACGTCACGCTTTTTTGACGATTTTTACCTCCCCCCCCCCCTCCGTCAATTTATTAAAACAGTTTTCTAAAACGCAGAAAAACATCTAAAACTCGTTTTCTAACATTGCTTTTTTATAATGCACAAGTGTGACGTCGCACCATCTGAACCCCCCCCCACCTCCCCCTCATCACACACCGTCACAAAATTACAGACCCTATCTCCCCCCTACGAGTGTGACGTCATTTATGGACGACCCCTAACACGAAAATAAATAAACAAACTTTAAAAAAAAACCACCTAGTATCTAGCACCCATTTAGTTTTAAATTACTTATCATTTTAAAACAAACAAAAAAAACCATCTAAAACAAATACTGTTAATTGTTCCGTATCTTCCACGTAAGAGCAGTAACAGTTTTTAAAAAATCGATTGATAGACAAAGCTGACCCATCCCTAACACCGTCATAACGCCCGCACAAAAAAACTGGACATGAAGGCTAAGATTAATTTACCCACGGTGGCAATCAAAGGTATTCCTGAAGCCGCTCCTCGCAATCTCTTGGGACGTGGGTGTGTGGAGGTGTGGGGGTGGGGGGGATGTGTGGGGGGGGGGGGGATATGTGGGTGGACATAATTTTTTTTTAAAGTGAAGAGATGATTAAAGGATTCCCCCCCCCCATCCCACATTGCAATTTGACACGGTTTTTACGACATCCTATACCACGTGATATCTTTTTTTTACGAACGACATACACGTGCAAGATTAGTTGCGTGGGCGTGAAGTGTGGGGGTGGGGGTGGGGGGGGGGGTAGAGTTTAACAAATTGTGTCTAATTATGGATTGAAAAGCTACACAACTCATCATAAACAATATACTGGCAACAACGTTATTGGGGAGCTTCAAATAGACGGTATATAGTAGTAACTGAGTAAAGGCTAATACAAAATAGTAATGTTACACTTTCTGACCTGGCGGTCAATAAGCCAGATAAAGTAGAGTTTAAGTGTTTCCGTGATCTCAGCTTATGAAAGGAATCGTGTGTTCAGTTCTAGGCCCAGCCGGTGTTACTTTTCCCAAACGTGAGCCAGGTACTCATCAGAGCTGGGTGGGCTCAGGGATGTCCTTTGGACTCGAGCCCGGTGATCCGAACTCAAGATTTTCCTTCGCTCTAGAGTACAACTGGCACTGCCCACCATCCTAACTGTTACTACAACGAATCACAACAACCCTCCCCCCCCCCCCCTTACACCAGGCTAATAGAACTAAAAGATATTCGTCATGTTAATAAAATAAGGTATCGATTTTTTTCTATTGTCAGTATCGATGTTAGGATTGGTCCTCAAGATTACGATCAAGGTCAGGAAGAGGTTTAAGCCAAAAGTTAGGGTATCGATACCAGAAATAAAACAATGCTACAATTACCCCCCTCAACCTTTCTTCTGCTCTATCTCCGCCCCCCCCCCCCCCCATTAAATAAACGTGAGACTCGGACTGTAAGTATCAAAGTAGTTATCATGCAAAATAAAATAAAAAGATATATAAATAGTAAACAATATAATTGATCTATGAGATGTCACAACATACACATTACTTTTCAAATCACAAACTAACTGTTCTATTTTGCTTAAAAGATTCTTTTTTACATTACAATTTCGTATTCTAATTATTCTAGTTAGACCTTAATTCTGATTCACTGTTGGACATTATTGGAAATAAAGTTAATCTAGAGAAATATAACTCACTATCCATATATAAAAAAAGAATAACATTAAGCAATAAAATAAAGCAATAAAATAAAGCAATAAAAAAAAAGCACACACAAAATAAAAAGAACAAATAATCGAACGCCGCATCGTTACATCCGGACGATGACATCTGTAAATGACAAACGTGGCACCGCCCGGATACACGTGGGGGGTAAATGTCATGTCTTACATGACAGTGACAGCGACGGCCGTTTTTATGGCGGACGTATGAGGCGACACGCTGTCCGGCTTCACCGGACTTGCTTGATATCAACCCACGCTTGATATCAACCCACGCTTGATATCAACCCACGCTAGTAGCTGTCGACTAAACCTTGTGGCTATCAACCCAAGTTTGTGGATATCAACCCACGCTTGTGTCTATCAACCCACGCTTGTGACTATCAACCCAATCTTATGGATATTAACCCACTCTTGTGGCTATCAACCCACGCTTGATATCAACCCAATGCTTGTGGCTATCAACCCACGCTTGATATCAACCCAATGCTTGTGGCTATCAACCCACGCTTGATATCAACCCAATGCTTGTGGCTATCAACCCACGCTTGTGGCTATCAACCCACGCTTGTGGCTATAACCCACACTTGTGGCTATCAACCCAATCCTGTGGCTGTCAATTCACTTTTAATTCCACCAACAATTTTTTGAGGTTGTCAACCATTTTTCACGTCATTAACCTTTTTAAGCATATCAATAGTTTTTAGAGTATTAACCATTGGAAGGGTTTCCACCCACTTTTAAGGAGTTCAACGAACTTTTAGAGATTTTTAACCCACTTACAAAGCCATCGACCCACTTTCACTCTTAAGGCCACTGACCCAACCAAAAGGTTGCCAACCCACTTAAGGCCACCAACCCACTCAAAAGGCTGCCAACCCACTTATGGCCAAAAAACCCATTCAAAAGGCAGTCAACCTAATCAAAAGGCTGCCAACCCACTTTAGGCCACCAACCAAATCAAAGGGATGCCAACCCACTTAAGACCACCAACCCACTCAAAAGGCTGCCAACCCACTTAAGGCCACCAACCCATTCAAAACCGCACCAACCCACTTAAGGGCACCAACCCATTTTTTAGTCTAACAACGTTTAGTGCGACAACCCAATGTGGCAACGTGGGTTATTGTAGTGGTATCGAGCAAATCCAAAAGTATCGATACCGCGTTAGCCCAGGCTCCATGACTGGAGCAAGTTGGTAAATTCGGCATCGATTTCGCATTAATGTCGGCGATGGTCCGGTCAGAGATGAAAAGTGTCAGGTGCCTTTGAAAAAAAAAAAAGAACGGTTCGTGTGTTACCATGACAACGTCTCTGTTCACCTTTATTGTATTAGTTCCATTTTGGCGATAAAACGATTGAATGGCTCGGTCGTAAAAGATTGAAAATAACGGACGGCACCACGATCCTGAATACTAGATCTTAAGTGCGCCTGAGTCATCTCAGCTTAAGTAAGTACCCACCATTAGTTGGTGGTGGGATGGAAATGTGTAGATTGCTATGATGGGGGAGGGGGTGTGTTAAGGCGAATCTGATATTAACTTGTATGATATGATTATTGAGACAAACAAACTCGACTTCGCGTGTTTTATCACGTTAAGTGCTAATGTAGACTTCGTATAAAAAACAAACGCAGCCGGAAATTTACTTTAACGCTTTAAAAAGAACAATTGGAAACTATGGTTAGGTAATGAAAGGCTGTTGGACATAGTGCTGACCACACTATGCCTTCATATCCCGAGGTCATAAAAACAGGTGAACTCTACTTGACTTGCCCCATGAACAGTCACGTTCTAAAAGGGAACTTAATTTATTTTATTTTTTTACAGATGGGGAATCAGGAGTCTATCCACCATGCTGATAGTTCGTAGAGTTGATGACTCTTCTTCTATCGTATAAGTCAAAGAACATTCAAAAGTTTTGAACAGCGTTCACATGAAATACCATAATTTAATGTTAGTGAGTAATATTCATTTGTATTCTATTTGTTAAAACGTGGGTTTTCTGTGATTGCTGGCAGGGTAAAATAGCATTAAAGTTATTTCTGCCGTTATAGCTGTTCGGATAAGGGATAAGGTTTATGGATTGTGTTAGGGCTGGGTTTAAGATGTACTAAGTTACAAGAGGAAGTATCGATAAGGCTTGCCAATATTTGTATTTATATTGATTTTAATTTAGAAAAGCTGTTTGCAACCTCCATTCCGCCTCCCCCACCTCCACTTCCATACCCACCCCTATTCCCCTACTTCCATAACCCACCCCTATTCTACACCATACCCCCCCTAAACCCCACCCCTCATCAACCATACCCCACCCCTATTCCAACTTCTCCAAACCCCTCCTATTCCCCACCCCTATACCCCCTATTTCCCACACCTCCCCCATACCCATCCCTATTCCTCACTATATCCTCCAAACCCCACCACTATTCCCACCTCCACCCCTTCTCAATCTTCCACCATCCCACCCCTCCCTCCAGTCACCCCACGGTACAGGGACCCCGGTATATACACACACGTACACACAGTGAGTACTCACGGCATTGTTCCAAACATCATCGGGAACCTGCTGGAACCACCTGGCCGTTTCGATCATCAGGGAACAGGGAACCGCAGAGTCCGTCGCCCCAACAAAGCCTGCAGAACAGACAGGGAACCAAGCTTTACACACACACACACATGGAAACATCATGTTGGTTAGCCGTACCCTCACGTATTTGAATTCTTAGTATCGCTGGTTTAAGGTTAGGGTTTTGTGTTTTACTTAAGGTTGTTTGTGCCCCCCCCACCCCCTCGTTTACGCCTCCCATTTCTTCCATCCCCTAACTTCCATACACCCCCCTTTTTTTTCCCCCATATCATCCCACTTGGTTTGTCATATCGAAGTGAGTTTGTTATCGATACGCGAAGTTCGATTACAATGCACGGTTAAACTAATAGCGCACAATAATACAGCAACAAAGAATGAATAGGTTTATTACCTACACAGCATCACGCAATGCCAGAGTTCTAAAAATTATAAAACGATTAAAAATACAGCGGGAGTGATCTCCTATGTTTTCTCGTATTTAACAGTATTCAGAATTGGGACAGCGTATACAGCCACTTCCGGTTACCCATAATAGCTCACAAAAGTTTAAAGAAACCAATGTATAGGATCTAATACTTATATAGAAAAATTTTGCCCACCCAAATGAAACAGTACTCACGTTATCGTGTTTATATACATTCATACAGACAAACATACAGACACAATTTCAAAACTGTTTTTCTTCCGTTGCAGGAAGGTGAATAGTTAAATTCTGATTTCGATTTTTGCACTATTACAACACTTCCCGCTACGTACAGTATACCATAAAGTAAAAATTTAAATTAATTAAAATGTAATTAAAATTAAAAAGCTAGATATATAAATATAATGACGAAAATTTGAAAAAGATACTGACTGCTAAACTAAATTGTCTAAAATCTAAGACAATATTACTAATGAAAAAGTTTTTCTTTTTTTAAAACGAGAAAAAATAATAATCTCTAACTAAAAATTGATTATTTTAAACGAAACAAACACCCTTTTTAAAATAATTTTCATACAACACATTAACGGCTGGCAAAAAGATTAGCCATTACTGCCGTCTCCATTAATACCAGCTTTATGCGCAGCAAACTTGTCTTAAATCAGATTATAAACACATTAGTCGTATCCGTACCATGCGCCAACTCTGCACTATGGTGCTCAGTAGTGCAGTTGATACGGTGCTAGAGTGGCGCCGCAAGGTTTTATGTAGTCCAGATGAGTTTTTAGTCCCTCCCGTTTTTATCAAAAACGGTAGAGCGGGGGAGGGGGCAGAACAATATATTAATTATATAGAAGATATATAATTTTACCAGTGTCCGCACCCATCCTGGAGATGTAAGCCCACCCCCATCTTCCGCAAAAATTTCAAGTGACCCCGCCTAACAAACAAAAAAATTAAGAAAAACATCTGAAAGAAACACTGATGACATGATAGCAGAAACCGACGAACTCTACTTGACCTGCCTTCTTAAGTTTTTAAATCAGTAGCGTTCGCACCCTGGGAATTTCGTAATTCGGAACACATTTACCTCCACAGTCTTAAATGCGTTTCGAATTAGAAATATCCAGGATACGAACGCGAGCACGAAGCAGATAAATAATAAAATGCGTACGTTTCCCTATCCCACTGCAACTACTGATATTTCTCAGACTAAGGGGAGATCAGTGCCTCTAGCAAGGCAGATTGTGATTAAAAATGCTGGGTTTTTCCAGGGTGGACAACCTGGCTCAAATATCGCGCTCGTCAGAATGTCAGTTTAATTGTGACAGGGAAAATAAAAAAATTAACACGCATTTTTTTCCCGCGAATTTTAATTCTATGGAAAAAAAACGTGTAAAAAAAAATTTCCAATTCTTACTTTCTCGTATATACGAAGTATAGAGAAAGTCTTGTAATCGTGCAAAAAAAAAAAAATCGAGATTTTTGCAAATCTCGACGTTTTACACCTCACTGATAAGGAAAAACATAATTTTGCAATCTTGTCCGTATGTCTGTGCGTCTGTGTGTGTGTCTGTGTGTATGTGTGTGTAAACACGATAACTTGAGTACCGTTACAGCTAGGTTGATAAAATTTCATAAAAGTATTTTATCAAAATCGTAGATCCCTATCAACTTTTGAGCGATTTCCGATAACCGGAAGTGGTACTTTTTCTACTTTGAATTTTTCAAAAGCCTATAACTTGAGTACCATTTTAGATAGATAAATGGAATTTCACATGGAAGTAAAAGATCTAATTCTCTACCTTCTGTCAAATTATTTTGAGTAATTTCCGTTGACCGGAAGTACTAATTTACGCTATTTCCGATTTCTCAAAATACGCATGTAAATTTATAAAGTACTAATAATATTGCGCACTATTATGAACATCTTTATTAGGCGTTCGCTTGGTGCGCAATTCTTTTTTCTATGAAATTCTATTCTATTTTAAAAAGTTTAAGTATTTAAAATGGATTAAAAAAAATAACTATATCCCCAGTTCCCATCCCCTGTTGTTTTATATAAGAATATTCGAGAAAGTTTAGGGGAGATCACTCCCGGTTTTTTTAGCCTACGATTGTTTTCGAGTACAATTTTTTGTTTTTAAATTGCATTTTATACGAAACTTTCTTTTTTCATCTCTTCTGAAACTACTAATAAAAAGTATGAAGTAAAGCCCATGACACAAAGCAATCAAGGATTGTGTGATTAGCTCAATGTTTCTGTAGGCGAGGCACAAGCAAGGATTGTGTGTTCAAAGTAAAGACCAGCAGTATTTACTTCCCCTGACTATTAAGACCAACATCCGTTACTTCCCCTTACTAACAAGATCTACAGTTTTTACTCCCCCTGACTGTCAAGACCAGCAGTTTTTACTTCCCCTGACTACTAAAACCAGCAACATTTACTTCCCCTACCAAGACCAACATCCTTTACTTCCCTTATCAAGACCAGCATTTTTTACTCCCCTTATCAAGACAAGCATGCTTTACTTACCCTGACTATCCTGTGCATAATTTTAAAGTGTTATAGACACCCAGCTCCCCTTATATCATCCTATAACATATTTAACCATCCTGCTTGATTTAACCCACCCCTCAAGACAAACCAGATTGAGCAATCATCCGCTTGAGCAATAACCGTCCAATGATCCCTCCCCACCCCACCCCCACCCCCTCTTCACTCAATACCATAATCGTTACTAAACTTACCCTCACAGAAAAAAAAACCCAAACCATTTTCCCATTTTTTTCCAACTACCAAACAGGCAATAAAACAGCGAGAAATTGAATTGTTCACGGCGCATTACCTGGCATGAGCTTCGAGTCGTAGTGGCAGGCCAAAACCACTCGTTTGGCTTTTGAAGGATCCAACGTGGCAATAACGTTGGTGAAAGCGATTTCTCCGTAAGGGGTCTGGTCTTGAAACGAATCTTCCTCGACATACCAGCCCATTCCGTCCATCTCCTGCTTGATAAACTGAAACACGTTAGAATAGAGAGAGTTTGTGAGCAGTTTTATCGCCCTTTATTTTGTTATTGGAAACTAAATTTTAGAGCTTCGCAAATGACTTGAAATTTTCTTAAATGTAGGAGAGTTAGAAGATAAGAAATACGGGTAAAAACATGGAGGTCTGTGAGCAGTTTTATCGCCCTTTATTATGTTATTGGATATAGAAAACAAAGGACTTAAAACATCGCTTAACAAATGACTTAAAATATTGTCTAACACATGACTTAAAACATCGCCTAACAAATGACTTAAAACATCGCCTAACAAATGACTTAAAACATCGCTTAACAAATGACTTAAAACATCGCCTAACAAATGACTTAAAACATCGCCTCGCAAATGACCTAAAACATTTGATCGTAAATGAATATAAACTGCCTTTAATTTAGGATAGTTGGATGAATTGGAACGTGGACATTTAGTTATTACAAAATCAATTTATTTTATTTATTTATTTATTCTTTTTTTTTTTACCATATCTTTCGTAGGATGCTGACATGCAGTTAGAGGAAGTTTATGAACAGTTTCATTACCTCTTATTTAGTTATTGAAAATTGATTTTTTTCTTAAAGAAAAGTAGAGAATCGCATTACAAATTACTTTAAACTGTCTTAAATTCAGGATAATTAGATGAAATAAAACACAGGTCATAAAATTGAAATCTGTGAACATTTTCATTACCTATATTGTAGTTATTAAAAATCGATTTTTGCGTGTGTGTTTTTTTTTATAAAAATTTTTTTTAACAAAAGTAGAAGATTGCTTCACAATTGAATTTTAATCTTTCGTAGGATAAACTCACATGCCGTTAGGTGAAGTTAGTGAATAGTTTCATTATATCTTATTTAGTTGTAGAAAATGGATTTTTTTTAGAAACGTAGGGCATCACCCCGCAAATGCCTTTAAACTTTCTTAAATTTAATACAGCAGGATGAAACTAAATCACAAGACGACAGAGGAAGTTTGTGAACCATTCTTCTTTTATTTGGTTACTGAAAAATGATTTTTGTTTTAGAAAAAAAAGAAATAGCTTTACAAATTGCTTTAACTTTTTCGAACTTTTAAAAGAGTTGGATAAACTATAACAGGGCGACAGAGAATTATTGTGAACAGTTTTCATTACGTCCTTTATTTAGTTATTGAGAATAGATTTAAAAAAAACAACAGTTTCATAAACTACTTCACGCTTTCGAAAGTTATTTTAAGCTTGAGGGGTATTGAAAATTTGGAAATATCGACGTAAAGGAGTTGTAGGGTGAACAAGTGGGGCGAAAGAAGTTTAAGTAACATTTTTGTATCCTTTCAAACCTGGTTAAAGGGGTGAAGTACAAGAGATCTGTAGGATGTTTGCCTGTTAGATGTCGGCCTTATGGCTAAGTCGGACTAAGCTGCTGTCAGCTATTTGGATATCGACCTTTTTGTTTTCTGCCGTGTGTCCAGTCGGCATTTTCTTCATGACGGTCTTTTGTCTTTGTCGGTCTTTTGCTATTATCGGACTATTGTCCGTTTGATTTTGTTTCAAAAGATATAGCAGATAATCTTGTAAAAATTTCGACCTGCGATCCCGAGGCTACACAATGTTCTTTGAATGTAAACAACAACAACAACAACAAAATGCCATAGGTAAGTGTTATAAAATGTTGATACCGCATACATAATTGACCAAAAAGTCAATAGGTGTCTCATTATCACAAATATTTTTAAACCTTCTAGTGAGGTACTATAGTCCAAGGCTTAGCTACATCAGCATTTCTTTCAGGCATCTCTTGGTGGGGAATGGGGGGGGGGGGGGGCTGCAACGCGCATACCCCATCTCACGAACGAAATAGAATAATATTTTAAACTTTAAATAGATACAATAAATATATTTTAAATATATACAATACAACCTAATCTTATAACTCTACCCTCACAAGTTTAAATGCCCCTCCCACCCCGAGCCAAATCTCTGAAAGAAACCGTGTGTTGTTTAAATTTGTGTTTAACAGCCGTGTTTACACACACGAGTATGTGTAGATTGTGTTTGCCTCCCACCAAGATTACATCGCTGTGCTGGCCCAAAGGCTGCCTTGGTAAAATATTGATTACCTAATTAATTATGCAGAAAGAAATGGAGGGAAAGTGGTCATAAATGTAGCGACCGACGTGCCCTAGATGCAGGGGGGGGGGGGGCAGACGTCAATAACGGAGGGAAAAATAGTGTGTCAAACTGACACGACGACGTGCGTAAATAGAAGGGGTGGTGGTTGTTTAAGTCGTTGGGTAGATCTTTTATTTTATTTAAGGACGAACTTTTATCGTTACGTGAATAGGTGGGTTTATTTAGAACTATCAGGGTGATGTTTAGTGTGATGTGAGGGTGATGTTTGTGCGACGTGAGGGTGATGTTTGTGTGATGTCTGGTTGATGTTGGTTTCATCGAAATATCATGGTAATGTAATGTCAGTGTAATAGTATGATTTCAGCTTCATCTAGATATGATGGTAAAGTTAGTGCGATGTCAAGTTGAGGTCAGTGTTTTGTCATCAAGATGTCAGTGTTTGGTCATCAAGATGTCAGTGTTTGGTCATCAAGATGTCAGTGTTTGGTCATCAAGATGTCAGTGTGGTGTCATCAAGATGTCACGGTTTACGGTTATTTTAGTGTGTTGTCAGTGATGTCATCGAGATGTGCATGTGTTACACACCGTGATGTCAGGCCGATGACAGTATGTCAGCCGTATCTTCGTGTTAGTGTCAGAGCGGGGGGAGGGGGGGGGGAAGGGCCTGTTGTCAGCTGTGTCAGTGTGTCACCAGGATCTTGTTATTCTGTTCACGTTGCTGTCAGTGTTCTGTTAAACTGCTGTCAAGTCTGTCTCCAATATTTATCAGCTGATTGTTCTTGTCGCTTGTTGATGACAAACGAAAGATCAAGAATAGCTCTTACACATTAAAAGATACAGTTCAATTGGGCTTGTTGCCCAAGTAAAAACACTCATTTTGAAACAAAACATTTTAACAAATCCATCAGCTAAACCAAACTCTAATCACATTCTTAAACGAACACTAACTCTTACCCTGATCCTAACCTTAAACGAAAACAAAAACCTTAAACCAACCTACACCTACATTAAACGATATAACTGCTGGGAGATAATAAATCAGTACTAGAACCTACAAATCAAACGAAAATTTTAAAATATTCTTTTTTTAACTCTTTTTACCATAAACAAGTTAATAAAAAGTCTAGTGACAATTTAAGCGCAATTTCCTTATGTTATCCATAACAATTTTTTGTGACCGAACGAAAGGATATTTTTGAAAACTTTCTTCGGCAATATTGTTCTAAATTATGACAGGAATCGATTGGTAAATTTTTCAAGTCGCTAAGTGGTCTGGTTGCCGAGATATGGGCCAAAAACTGCATTTTTTCGAGTTTTTTTTTTGGCTTTTCCGGGAAATCCAGGAAGGAATTCCGGGAATTGTTTTGGCCCACAATCATCCTCGGAACTTGCTTAACATATTTGCTTTGGAACTAGTCCTCGATATTGCTTCGTTGAGGAGGAGATACGACTTAAAGCTGCGGACACACATCCATCCATCCATCCAGAAATAACGAATTAATAATCGCAATTGTCAGTATGGAAATTGCGCTAAAACCTGACTACTCTTTAATCAAGAAAGCAAATCGCTTACAAGTGACAAAACTTGGGTTAAGCTAAGCTTAATCTTCATCGGGAAGTCAGCAATAAAATTCACGCTTGCACGCACACACACCCACACCCACATCCACATCCACCCACACACACACACATACACACACACGTAAACAAAATAACAAAAACACGAAGCGCACACATATACATACCCACACACCCACACATACACACCCATATACACACACAAACACAAACACACTCACTCACACACACACAGACACACACGAAAAAAAAACACGAAGCGTACACATATGCACATATACACACCCACTCACACACACACACACAAACATACACACACACACACGTAAACAAAATAACAAAAACACGAAGCTCACACCCACGCATCAGAGAAAATAAATAGGAGGGGAGCGTCAAGGGAATTAACTCGAACGTCAAGCGAGGAACGCGGAGTTGCGGCCGCTGACGATATTAGACGGGGGCCGGGCCAAAGGAACGGCTCAAGGCTGGCGCCGTGCCTGATAGCTGTCTTCTGACGTCCATTGTTGCTGTCTTTGACGTCAATTATTGCTGTCTTTTGACGTCCATTGTTGCTGTCTTTGACTTCCATTGTTGCTGTCTTCTGACGTCAATTATTGCTGTCTTCTGACGTCCATTATTGCTGTCTTCTGACGTCTATTGTTGCTGTCTTCTAACGTCCATTGTTGCTGTCTTCTGACGTCTATTGTTGCTGTCTTTGAAGTCCATTTTTCCTGTCTTCTGACGTCTACTGTTGTTGTCTTTTGACGTCTATGCTGATGTCTTCTGACGTTGGTGTCTTCTGACGTCCATTGTTGCTGTCTATTGACGTCAACCGTAACTTCCTACAGACGTCAATCTCGACTACTGTCTTCTGAGACCTGACGTCTACTTCTAAAGTACCTGTCAACCTCAATACTTTTAAAAGTGCTCACATTTTAAGTTTACTCGCGCTTTGGGCTAACTCGGAAGTTTTTCGTCAATACTCAGACCTCACTTTTAAAAATAAACACCCTTGTTGATATCTCACCCACACACATCCACCCCACCCACACACTCACACATTGAATATAAATGAACTCAATTTTAAAAAAAACAACTAGCCAGTTGTTATTTGTAAAAGCTAGTAAAGCAATATAAATCTAGTATCTTACCGTGCATTTTTTCCCATATTGGTATCACTGTTATATTCGGTGTTAAATTTGCGGTTATAATCAGGACTAAAGATGGGTTTATTCTATGGTTACTGTTTGCATTGTGTGTGGTGGGGGGGGGGGGGGGGGGGGCTAAGAGTTATACTATATATCCCAACCCTTAAGTGTTACGCCCGGTTTTAGCTCAACTTAGACAACGATTCGTGACAATCTTCAGTACTTTTATTAGGTCTCAACTCTCCACATTTCAGAGTAGCCCTCGCCCTAACCGCTACCAACTAACCCCCTCACAATCGCTCACTCCAGCTTTTATACCCGCATTCGACCCTGGGATAACAATACATAAACACACCGGGGTTAACTACACACCAGGGTGAACTCAACTCACACATGCACTCTCCGCTAAATTCTAGATTATTCTAGCCTATTTTTCTATCTAACCTACAACTGACCCTTAACACTAAAGTTATTTTTTGTCACTTATTTACATCTGATTATAGATACCATTGACCGATAATAGAATCTTCTTTAAAAAAAAAGGGTGTTGGGTTGTTAGTAGTATTGGAATCTCGACTAATTTTATGGTTAGAAATGAAGGTTAGGCGTATGGTAGGACCAGGGTTGGGGTTAGGGTTAGGGATAGGGTTAGCATTGACATTAGCCAGCCATGTGTGTATTTAGTTAACCAACAGTAACCTGACACCCCTTTTTTAAAAGAAGATTCCATTATCATATATTCAACTTTATCTCTCATTAAAGCTAGAAATCACACCACCCCTACCCCACCCCTTCACACGACCAAGTGAGAGCAGACTTACCTGTCGCACCATGACGTTACCATGGCTACCAGAGACGCGGCTGATTAAGATGTTGGGCAGCAGGTGGTGGAAGATGTGGGTCAGGTTGGTAGCGCTGTTGGTCAGCCTCTGAAGGTTCTGGTTCGACAGCCAGGGACTACAGTCCTGGGCTGGGCGCTGGGGACAAGCAAGGGGGAAAAATCAATATCAGAAATTCGGTCAAAGGACATTAAATCGATCAAGCACTCAATAAATCAGATCTTCAATCATTCAGTCAGATTTTTTGACCAATCGATCAGTAAGACATTCAATCAATCAGTCAAGCAGTCAATGAGTTAATCAGTCAATCAGTCAGTCGGTCAATCGGTTAATCACTTAATCGGTCAATCTGTCAATCGGTCAATCTGTCAATCCGTCAATCAGTCAATCGGTCAATCAGTCAATCGGTCAATCAGTCAATCGGTCAATCGGTCAATCGCTCAATCGCTCAATCACTCAATCACTCAATCGGTCAATCAGTCAATCAGTCAATCAGTCAATCAGTCAATCAGTCAATCAGTCAATCAGTCAATCAGTCAATCAGTCAATCAGTCAATCAGTCAATCAGTCAATCAGTCAATCAGTCAATCAGTCAATCAGTCCATCAGTCCATCATTCCATCAGTCCATCAGTCAATCAGTCAATCAGTCAGTCAATCATTTAATCAATCACACGCCTGTTGGTTCTGAGTCATCAACCTGGGACTACAGAAACATCAATCAATCGATCGATCAATCGAACAATCAAT